>NC_080164.1:117491596-117723306 GCF_950295315.1 Erinaceus europaeus | reverse complement strand
GGCTTGTAGGAGCAGTGGATTCTTAATGTAGGCACTGAGCCCCAGCAATAACCCTGGAGGATATATATATATATATGAATTGATAGGGAAGGAGAGGTAGGAGGGAGAGAGAAAGAGACACCTGCAGCACTGCTTTATCACTCCTGAAGCTCCTCCCCCCACTGCCCTATGAATGAGGAGTGGGAACTTGAGCCTGAGTCCTCGAACATTGCAGCATGCACGATGCAACATGCTTGCTCTACCGAATGTGTAACTACAAGGACCCCATATTTTTTTATTGCTACCAGGGTTATCTTTGGTACTTGGTACCTGCACAAGGACTCCACTGCTCATGACAGCCATTATTACCATTATTTTTTATTTTATTTTTGAGAACAGAGAGAAATTGAGAGACATGGGGAGATAGGGAGAGGGACAGAAAGACAGACAACTGCAGCCCTGCTTAACCACTTGTGAAGCTTTCCCTTCCCACTGCAGGTAGGAAGCAGGGTTTGAACCCAGGTCCTTGTGCATAGTAGCATGTGTGCTTAGCTCTGTGTGTCATCCCTAGCCCCCATTTTATCTTGAAGTGCTTCTGTGTGTTGTATCTTTAAGGGATTTCCCAGGCTCATTTTCACTCCTGTTACTCAAGGCAGAGACCAGTATTGCCCCCCAAGGAGCCTGTGACAGTTACCTATTTACTGTTGTCCTCCTAGTGCTGGCGCTTACGTGGAGTGGCTCCAACCAGGAGGTAAGCCACTGGCCTTCCGCTACTGGTTCTAGTGACCACGTATAAAGAAGGAAGCACCAGGAGAGATCCTCGTATGAACCTCTGTTTATTTAGGGTAAAACACAAGGCTTTATAGCAAACAGAACAAAGGACATTTTTCACAAATGTCAGAAATTACAGGTTTCTTAAAGGTCAGTTTGCCCCTATAGTGGGTAGGGGTAGGAATGACAAGAATTGATGTGATACCAAAAGGTCAGAACAATTAGTCTCCATGATGCGGGCATGTTAATTATCCAAAGGTATTAAGAAAACCATAGTGGCTAAACCAGTAGGGTGAGATGAAACGGAGATAAAGCTTGATGTAAATCACGGATATCAAGGGAAAGCAAGGAAATAGATGTGGGGGTCTCACTACCAAGGTACTGGCAAGGGTGTATGCTAGAGTGTGTTCTTCTATATGATCAAAAGGTGAACTTATAGTGAATATGTGAACTTTGAATGACTATCCTGAACTTTGAGTGAACCCTCAAGCAGGCAGCCATTTGGCCTGCTAGCAGGGGGAACTAAGTGTGAGAGGCTTGTAGGCTTTCTGTGGGCTTGAGAGACTAACAAGGGGAAACTGAGTCATGGAAGACTTTTCCTTCTTCGCTTCAATCCCTATACGGGAGTGTTAAAATTTTTGTAGGCTCTTGCCGGGCCGGCTAGCTTCACTGGTGGGTAACAGAGATGTGGAGACAACGGCTGGGCAGGGAAGCTGTATTTCTTTATTTAGGAACAACGATTCACAAACTAAGACAAACTAATCACCAAACAGAACTCGGCTGTCTCTTTGCGGCGGCGCAAGCACTCTCTCTTACTCTTGAACTCAGGAACTCTCTAACTCTGGAACTCTGGAACTCTACTCTTACTCTGTAACCCTGAAACTCTCGAACTCCGGAACTCAGGAACTCTGTCACTCTCAGACTCAGGAACACTCTCTCTGGGTTCCTTTGGGCGGGGCCAAGCAGGCCTGCAAAATTAACAGGACTCATCTAATTCTCTTGGGGGGGGGGAGGGCTAGAACAAACCAATGTAAAGCATACGACAATTTTCTCTTTTTTTTTTTTTTTAACTAAATGACTATAGTATCAAGGGTGTGGGGTGAACAGAAACATATATAACAAAAACCAGCATGTTGCCAAGGGAAGGCCTGAGGGGGCCATATCTGAAAAAAAAACATTTCTTGCCTTTGGGGGGCTACTTGCCTCGACGGGCAATTGCATGGGGGCGGGGAACAGCCTAGAGTCCCACAGGCAGCTGGCTGCAACTTACTTACTATGAAACAAAACTTGTTATTAGCATATCTACTGCACGATCCAACGTTTCTAATAGAGAAGGAATTTGAGACTTTTACATATCAACAACGTCTTTAAACCTTTTGTTACACCTATTCAAGATGGAGACACACCCTAGGTGTGGGCCGGAGAGGAAACCTCAGGCATGAGAATAATTAGCATAGCCATTGTGCGATCTACCATTTCTAATAGAGAAGGTAGTGTTTTACATATCAACAAGTCTATTTAACCTTTTGTTTAGACTAACTTAGTTAAAATATATTGATTGTTAACTAATTTTTACCTTAGACTTTAAATGTAAGTTAATTTTATCTTTATGAGAATTACATTGAAAACCTTTTTCATTTAACTTTGACTAGTAAGAATTTAGCCTTAAAGCTACTGTTTACCAAACTTTAAACATACACATAAACATGGTCATTAATACACAAGGAGAGAAACCTTTGTTACGAAGACATGTCATTTTAAACACGAATTTAAATCTGTACTGTCTTAGTGGTTGGGGGGGGTCACCATTCGGAGGTGGCTTCCCAAGCAGCTCTATTCCCGAGCAGCTCCACTTCTAGGAATTGCAGGTTGCAATCTCTGCACAAATCTCTGCGTACTCTAGCTTGTCTGTCTTCAGACCGGACCTGCGGTTGGAGATCTCGTGTGCCCAGTTTCGGCAGGGAGCCCGGGAGTCCGGGAGGCCCGGGATGGTTCCAGAATTCATAGAAAGAGGGCAGGCAGGCCATCTTTGTAGAAGGCGTGGGCCTAGGTGCCCAGGGGTGGTGGCCATGATAGGCCGCCGCGGCCCTGTCCCATGGCCCTGCCATGTCTGTTGTCCTGTTCGCAGTGGCCGAGAAGTGTGGAGGGATCACGCGTCTAGTGTCCTGCGCCACATGGTGGAGAGCCGGCTCTTGTGGGCTGGCCTCGGGCTCTTGTATGTTGGCCTCGGGCTCTTGCGTGTTGGCATAGGGCTCTAGCATGTTGGCATTGGGCTCTTGGGGCTTTTGTGTGTTGGCGTAGGCCTCCTGCGGGCTGCGGGGCTGTGGGGCTGCGGGCGCAGTGTGTGGGGTTGTCTGGGCGCAGCCGGCTGGCTGGCTGTTTAACCAGGTGGAAACAGCAGCTCTGCGCCTTGCCTCTCGCCCGCTGGCTATTTTCGCTGGCTGTTCTGAGTTCGCCCGAGCGAGTGGAAACCACAGAGTGGTCCAGAGATAAATGTTCTAGAAACAGCAAAACAGTCTCATGAAGAAAGAGCAGAGGCTTTTGGAGATCTCTTCACAAGCAAAAGAGAAGGCCATAGTACATAGGTAGCCAAATTGTCTTTACTTATCTGAGAGATGTGCAGGTCAGCCCCACGTTGGGCGCCATTTGTTGTTAAAATTTCTGTAGGCTCTTGCCGGGCCGGCTAGCTTCACTGGCGGGTAACAGAGATGTGGAGACAACGGCTGGGCAGGGAAGCTGTATTTCTTTATTTAGGAACAACGATTCATAAACTAAGACAAACTAATCACCAAACAGAACTCAGCTGTCTCTTTGCGGCGGCGCAAGCACTCTCTCTTACTCTTGAACTCAGGAACTCTCTAACTCTGGAACTCTGGAACTCTACTCTTACTCTGTAACCCTGAAACTCTCGAACTCCGGAACTCAGGAACTCTGTCACTCTCAGACTCAGGAACACTCTCTCTGGGTTCCTTTGGGCGGGGCCAAGCAGGCCTGCAAAATTAACAGGACTCATCTAATTCTCTTGGGGGGGGGGAGGGCTAGAACAAACCAATGTAAAGCATACGACAATTTTCTCTTTTTTTTTTTTTTTAACTAAATGACTATAGTATCAAGGGTGTGGGGTGAACAGAAACATATATAACAAAAACCAGCATGTTGCCAAGGGAAGGCCTGAGGGGGCCATATCTGAAAAAAAAACATTTCTTGCCTTTGGGGGGCTACTTGCCTCGACGGGCAATTGCATGGGGGCGGGGAACAGCCTAGAGTCCCACAGGCAGCTGGCTGCAACTTACTTACTATGAAACAAAACTTGTTATTAGCATATCTACTGCACGATCCAACGTTTCTAATAGAGAAGGAATTTGAGACTTTTACATATCAACAACGTCTTTAAACCTTTTGTTACACCTATTCAAGATGGAGACACACCCTAGGTGTGGGCCGGAGAGGAAACCTCAGGCATGAGAATAATTAGCATAGCCATTGTGCGATCTACCATTTCTAATAGAGAAGGTAGTGTTTTACATATCAACAAGTCTATTTAACCTTTTGTTTAGACTAACTTAGTTAAAATATATTGATTGTTAACTAATTTTTACCTTAGACTTTAAATGTAAGTTAATTTTATCTTTATGAGAATTACATTGAAAACCTTTTTCATTTAACTTTGACTAGTAAGAATTTAGCCTTAAAGCTACTGTTTACCAAACTTTAAACATACACATAAACATGGTCATTAATACACAAGGAGAGAAACCTTTGTTACGAAGACATGTCATTTTAAACACGAATTTAAATCTGTACTGTCTTAGTGGTTGGGGGGGGTCACCATTCGGAGGTGGCTTCCCAAGCAGCTCTATTCCCGAGCAGCTCCACTTCTAGGAATTGCAGGTTGCAATCTCTGCACAAATCTCTGCGTACTCTAGCTTGTCTGTCTTCAGACCGGACCTGCGGTTGGAGATCTCGTGTGCCCAGTTTCGGCAGGGAGCCCGGGAGTCCGGGAGGCCCGGGATGGTTCCAGAATTCATAGAAAGAGGGCAGGCAGGCCATCTTTGTAGAAGGCGTGGGCCTAGGTGCCCAGGGGTGGTGGCCATGATAGGCCGCCGTGGCCCTGTCCCATGGCCCTGCCATGTCTGTTGTCCTGTTCGCAGTGGCCGAGAAGTGTGGAGGGATCACGCGTCTAGTGTCCTGCGCCACATGGTGGAGAGCCGGCTCTTGTGGGCTGGCCTCGGGCTCTTGTATGTTGGCCTCGGGCTCTTGCGTGTTGGCATAGGGCTCTAGCATGTTGGCATTGGGCTCTTGGGGCTTTTGTGTGTTGGCGTAGGCCTCCTGCGGGCTGCGGGGCTGTGGGGCTGCGGGCGCAGTGTGTGGGGTTGTCTGGGCGCAGCCGGCTGGCTGGCTGTTTAACCAGGTGGAAACAGCAGCTCTGCGCCTTGCCTCTCGCCCGCTGGCTATTTTCGCTGGCTGTTCTGAGTTCGCCCGAGCGAGTGGAAACCACAGAGTGGTCCAGAGATAAATGTTCTAGAAACAGCAAAACAGTCTCGTGAAGAAAGAGCAGAGGCTTTTGGAGATCTCTTCACAAGCAAAAGAGAAGGCCATAGTACATAGGTAGCCAAATTGTCTTTACTTATCTGAGAGATGTGCAGGTCAGCCCCACGTTGGGCGCCATTTGTTGTTAAAATTTCTGTAGGCTCTTGCCGGGCCGGCTAGCTTCACTGGCGGGTAACAGAGATGTGGAGACAACGGCTGGGCAGGGAAGCTGTATTTCTTTATTTAGGAACAACGATTCATAAACTAAGACAAACTAATCACCAAACAGAACTCAGCTGTCTCTTTGCGGCGGCGCAAGCACTCTCTCTTACTCTTGAACTCAGGAACTCTCTAACTCTGGAACTCTGGAACTCTACTCTTACTCTGTAACCCTGAAACTCTCGAACTCCGGAACTCTGTCACTCTCGGACTCAGGAACACTCTCTCTCTGGGTTCCTTTGGGCGGGGCCAAGCAGGCCCGCAAAATTAACAGGACTCATCCAATTCTCTTGGGGGGGGGAGGGCTAGAACAAACCAATGTAAAGCATACGACACGGGAGAGGCCAACAAGTGGGGTGTCTTTCCAGACCTCCATCCAAGGATGGGAGAGCTCCCCTAAGATCTACCAAGCTTTCACATAGTCCCACATTCCTAGCAACCACTGACTTTGCCCTGCTGAGCAATACCAGCCAGAGCTGGGCCAATGAGCATCCTTTGCCAGCGGGCACTATGCAAACTCTGGTAGGTAGAGGGCGCTAGAGGAACACACAGGAAACAGGCTTCAGCTGGTGTGTGTTTCTGATACTGAGAGATGTCAGTGACCTGGAGCTCTTACTCTCCAGCTAGTTGTGCTGGAAATCACTGGCCAGCAATTTCTGATTCCATCACTTGAGTTCATGGCTCCCTGCTGCCACCTCAGCCCACTGGCCCTCTAGTGGAAAGCATCCTTTTGTTCACTAACTTCTGTTTATCATCTGAGACCAGCTCCAGTGCAGGCAACATAGCAAGGGAGAAATTTCTCTTGGGAGAAATCTAGAGGGAAGTGGAGGTATAAAGGGAGAGAGAGACACCTGCAGTATTGCTCCACCACTCATGAAGCTTCCTCCTGCAGGTGGGGGCTTATGTTTGGTAATGTGGGAACCCAATCAGGTGTGCCACCACCTGTGGACCTCTGTTTGTTTGCTTTTAATAAAAGAAAGATACATAGCACAGCTATATACAAGATACTGGATACTGTACAGCAAACCATAACAAAAGGACTTTTTTTTATTATTTATTTATTTATTAATGAGAAAGATAGGAGAGAGAGAGAAAGAACCAGACATCACTCTGGTACATGTGCTGCCGGGGATTGAACTCAGGACCTCATGCTTGAGAGTCTAGTGCCATAGCCACTGTGCCACCTAATGGACCACTATTTCCATTTTTTCTAAAGACAATAACAGGGTTGTCAGGCGGTGGTGCACCTGGTTGAGTACACTCATTATCATACACAAGGACCCAGATTCAAGCTCCTGGTCTTCATCTGCAGGCAGGAACCTTCACACGGGGTAAAGCAGTGTTACAGGTGTCCCTCTTTCTCTCTCCCTGTTTTCAATTTCTTTCTGTCATGTCAAAATTTTAAAAAAAGATACAAACAGAAAACATCTTCCCGGACCCCACATGCTTGCCTGACTGTTGTTATTCATTTTCCTATATATTTTTTTTTAATTTTTTTTTTTTTAAAGCAAGGATTAATTAACAAAACCATAGGGTAGGAGGGGTACAACTCCACACAATTCCCACCGCCCAATCTCCATATCCCACCCCCTCCCCCGATAGCTTTCCCATTCTCTATCCCTCTGGGAGCATGGACCCAGGGTCATTGAGGGTTGCAGAAGGTAGAAGGTCTGGCTTCTGTAATTGCTTCCTTGCTGAACATGGGCGTTGACTGGTCGGTCCATACTCCCAGTCTGCCTCTCTCTTTCCCTAGTAGCATGGGTCTCTGGGGAAGCTGAGCTCCAGGACACATTGGTGGTGTCTTCAATCCAGGGAAGTCTGGCCGGCATCCTGATGACACCTGGAACCTGGTGACTGAAAAGAGAGTTAACATACAAAGCCAAACAAATTGTTGAGCAATCATACAAAAGGACTTTTCAAAGTTAACCCAAATTATTATTAACAAATAATGTGATGATAACATTGACTATCGATTGTCTTTTTGAACCCTAAGACAGCAGGAACCTCACATCTCCACTATAGAGCCCCTACTTCCCCCAGTCCTGGAATCCTTGGATAGGGCCCACTTTCCCGTATGCATCTCCCAATCCAAACCAAATAATATTGCATCCGCCGATCACAACCTAACCAACGCAACGATTGCCACCCTCAACATGCTTCACCTCAGACTGTGTCCAGAGACTTCACGTGTGGAATGACAACCCTTCAGCTTCATTACTCGGGTGAGACCTTTCCTTTTATAGTATGCTCTAATTTCATCTCAGGTGGTTCACTTTCTAACAAAGTCCCATAACCTAGATATACACCAGTTTCTGTGAGAGAGAGCTTATGTTAACACGTATCCATAAACTACTGCAAAATATATACCTGAAAGCAGAAGTACACTAGAGTTTGCAGTGAGTACCTCCCTAACACTTCCTCTCCACTATTCCAAGCTTGGGATCCATGATTGCTCAACAAATTGTTTGGCTTCGTATGTTAACTCTCTTTTCAATCACCAGGTTCCAGATGCCACCAGGATGCTGGCCAGGCTTCCCTGGATTGAAGACCCCACCAATATGTCCTGGAGCTCAGCTTCCCCAGAGACACACCCTACTAGGGAAAGAGAGAGGCAGACTGGGAGTATGGACCGACCAGTCAACGCCCATGTTCAGCGGGGAAGCAATTACAGAAGCCAGACCTTCTACCTTCTGCAACCCTCAACGACCCTGGGTCCATGCTCCCAGAGGGCTAGAGAATGGGAAAGCTATCATGGGAGGGGGTGGATTATAGAGATTGGGTGGTGGGAATTGTGTGGAGTTGTACCCCTCCTACCTTATGTTTTTGTTCATTAATCCTTTCTTAAATAAAAAATTAAAAAAAAAAAGATACAGAGAGATAAAGGTCAAAGCACTGCTTAGCTTTGATTTATGATGGTGCTGGGGATTGAACCTGGGATCTCGACATCTCAGGCATAAAAGACTTTTGCAGAACCGTTAAACTATCTCCTCAGTCTCCCAATGTCTTCTTTAGAGAATCGTTCATGTATTTTATCCACTTTTCTGTATTTGTTCAAACTGAGATGCTTGCTGTTTTATTGGTGAGTATTATAATTTCATCTTAAATTCACATCATGGTTGATTTGGGAAAGTGAGTTTGCTGTCTGGTGTGTGATATGGATCCAGTATTGTCTTTTTCCTCTCTGGGAACAAATCTCCCCTCTGCGTTTGTTCAGCCCTTGCACAATGTAATATGTCGGCTTGACCAGGTGCACTACCACCTCATCCCTATTTATTTCTTTTGCCATGATATTTGGAGGACTTCGTCCTTGCAAGAGTCCACCATTCCTGGTAGAAAATTCTGTTTTTTTTTTAAAGATTTATTTATTTATTGATGAGAAAGATAGGAGGAGAGAGAAAGAACCAGACATCACTCTGGTACATGTGCTGCCGGGGCTTGAACTCAGGACCTCACGCTTGAGAGTCAAGTGCTTTATCCACTGCACCACCTCCTGGACCACAGAAAATTCTGGTTTTTTTTTTGTGTGTGTGTGTGTGTGTGTATGTATGTATTTGTTTTTTTAGATGGAAAATGAAAGATAGAGCTAGAGAGGGAGAGAGAGAGAGACAAGAGATAAACCACAGCACTGCTTTGCCACTCATGAACCCTCCCTTCATTCCTGTGTGGTGACCAGGGCCTCTCCCCAGGGCTCTCACATGTGGTAAAGTGTGCACTCTACCAGGTGAGCTATTGTTTGGCTCATTCTCATTTCTCTTTTTTCCTCCATTCCATCGATCCTTCCTTTTCTTTCTGTCTCTCTTCTTTGTCCCTCCCTTCCTTTCTTCCTTCCTCCCTCCCTCCCTTCCACAACTGGGGTTATTGAAGGGGCTTGGTGCCTACATAGAAACTCTTACTCTCCCAGCAGCCTTTTTAATTTTTTTTTTTTTTTTTTAGAGATGTGAGAGATAAAAAATAAAGGTTGGGAGATCCACGGAGATGGAGAGATGCACAGCATTGCTCCCCTGCTCCACCGCAGGCACTGATGTATGGTGACCTTGGATTCAAATCTGGGCTTCCTTTTGCCTTGCATTGAGCTGTTGGTGCTAAACATTCACCGTTAATTTTTAAATTAAAATTAATTTTTAAATTAATTGGCTATCTAAGTTTTTATTTCCTATTTGTGTGGGTTTTACCATTTTTTAATTTTAACTAGTGCTTTATCTTTTTTATATATATAAAAAACCCCAGCATTTTGATTGACTTGACTCTAGTATTTTTTGCTCTTTTCTTCACTCATTTTGCTTTTCCTGTTATAATTTCCTGCCTTTTTTCCTCATATTAATTAAATAGTGATTTATATGACTGCAAATTGATAGGAGTGTACGTAAACACCATTCCCACCACCAAAGGACTGTGTCCCATCCCCTCCCCCCCACTCCCCCGCCCCATAAAGCTGAACATTCACCCTCACCCTCCACCCAGGGTGAATTGGAGTGATTTCTGGATGTCTTCTTCTTCAGATTTAGTGTTTGCATAAAGAAATGCCACCGATTTTTGTACATTGATTTTGTAGCCTGACACCTTGCTATATTGCCCGATAATTTCCACTAGTTTTCTGCTGGATTCTTTAGGGTTTTTTTTATGTATACTATCATATCATCTGCAAATAGTGAGAACTTGACTTCTTCCCTTCCAATCTGTATTCCTTTGATTTCATTCTCTTGCCTGATTGCTATGGCAAGAATTTCCAATACTATGTTGAAGAGTAATGGTGGTAATAGACAGCCCTGTCTAGTCCACGACCTGAGGGGGAATGCTTCCAGCTTCTGTCCATTGAGTATGAAGTTGCCTGTGGGTTTGCTATATATGGACTCTACTATCTTGAGGAATTTCTCATCTATTCCCATTTTTTGTAGAGTTTTGAGCATGAATGGGTGTTGGATTTTGTCAAAGGCTTTCTCTGCATCTATTGCGATAATCATGTGGTTTTTGGTTTTGCTTTTATTGATGTGAATGACATTGATTGACTTACGTATGTTAAACCAGCCTTGCATTCCTGGGATAAATCCTACTTGGTCGTGATGAACAATCTTTTTGATATACTGCTGTATCCAGTTGGCCAGGATCTTGTTTAATATTTTGGCATCTATGTTCATCAGAGATATTGGTCTATAGTTTTCCTTTTTTGTTATGTCCTTATCTGCTTTTGGTATCAGGGTGACGTTGGCTTCATAGAAGGTAGAAGGGGTATTCCTGTTTCTTCGATCTTATGGAAGAGCTTTAGAAGTATAGGTATTAACTGTTTACTGAAAGTTTTGTAGAATTTGTTTGGAAGCCATCTGGTCCAGGAATTTTGTTGTTGGGGAGAACTTCCTGTCTATGCTTTCTGTTCACAGCAGGGTTATTTCTGAGGCTTCTCAACTCCATACATGCCAGGGCCATTTTTCCCCCTTCCCCTCCTCCTCTCTCTTTTTCTCCTCTCTCTCCCTCTTTCTCCTCCTCCTCCTTCTTCTCCTTCCTCTCTCTCTCTCTCTCTCTCTCTCTCTCTCTCCAGGGTTATTGCTGGGGCTCAGTGCTTAACTATGAATCCACTACTGCTGGAAGCTATTTTTTCCCTTTTGTTGCTCTTGTTGTTTATAATTGTTATCATCATTATTGTTGTTGAATAGGATGATGGGAAGAGAGAGAAGGGGAGAGAAAGATAGACACCTGCAGACCTAATTCACCACTTGTGAAGCGACCCCCGTACAGGTGGGGAGCTGAGGGCCTGAACTGGGATCCTTAAGCCAGTCCTTGCTTTGCATCATGTGTGCTTCACCTACTGCACTACTGCCAGGCTGTTTTTTTTTTTTTTTCTTTTAAGAGACAGAAAAGGCAGAGAAGCAGGGAGAGAGGGAGTGAAAGAGACCACAGCACTGAAGCTTCCATCAGTGCAGTGGGGAACAGGTTCAAACCTGGATCATGTGCATGACAAAGCAGCACATGATCCAAGTGAGCTATTTTTCTGGCCATCCATTTTCCTGATGGAGACAGAGAGCAGAGGGAAGGAGAGAGAGGGGGAGGGGGATGGGAGAGGAGAGAAAGAGGGAGAGGGAGAGGGAGAGGGAGAGGGAGAGGGAGAGGGAGAGGGAGAGGGAGAGGGAGAGGGACTGCTCTATCATTTATGAAGCTTCTCCTCACACAGCTGGTCACAATGGTCTTGAACTGGAGTGCCCTAGTATGTACTGTGTGTGCTTTCCCTGGTGCACCACCACCTGACCTGCTTCCCCCCCCCCCCACCAACTATTAGAATGTTAAGTTTGGTTGCTTTCATTTCTTTGCTCCTGCAAGCATATAAGGTTTTGGATTTTCTGTGATCTCTGGTTTAGCTATCCTGTACTGAGTGTGTGTGTGTGTGTGTGTGTGTGTGTGTGTGTGTGTGTTTTACCAGAGCACTGTTCAGCTCTGCCTTATCATGGTGTGGAGGATTGAACCTAGGATTTTAGAGCTTCAGACCTGAGAGCCTCTTTGCATAACCATTGTGCTATCTCCCCTGCCTGATTTTGTGTGTTAATTACAATTATTTTTTTTTTCCTCCAGGGTTATTGCTGGACTCGGTGCCTGCACCATGAATCCACCACTCCCGGAGGCCATTTTTTCCCCCTTTTGTTGCCCTTGTTGTTGTAGCCTCGTTGTGGTTATTATTATTACCATTGTTGATGTTGTTCGTTGTTGGATAGGACAGAGAGAAATGGAGAGAGGAGGGGAAGACAGAGAGGGGGAGAGAAAGACAGACACCTGCAGACCTGCTTCACCGCCTGTGAAGTGACTCCCCTGCAGGTGGGGAGCCAGGGGCTCGAACCGGGATCCTTACACCGGTCCTTGAACTTTGCGCCGTCTACATTTTGCTAGGAGTGTACATAAACACCATTCCCACCACCAAAGGACTGTGACCCATCCCTCCCGCCCACTCCCACCCCCCACTGGCCCAGGAAGCTACATGTCTACCCCTCACCACTGGGTTTTTACTTTGGTGCCCTACTTGCAATTTGATCAGGTCCTGCTTTTAGTTTCCCTTTCAGATCTTCTAAGTCAGCTTCTGTTGATGAGTGGGATCATCCCATACTCATCTTTATCTTCCTGACTTAGTTCACTTAACATAATTCCTTCTAGCTCTGTCCAAGATGGGTCAGAGAAGGTGGGTTCATTGTTCTTGATAGCTGCATAGTATTCCATTGTGTATATATACCACAGCTTTCTCAGTCACTCATCTGTTGTTGGGCACCTGGGTTGCTTCCAATTCATGATCTTCAAGTGGGTGGAATAGCTTGGGACCTCTCTGTGCTTTCTCAGAGGTCTAGCGAGTGCTGTTTACTGGAGAGATGAGTGCAGAGTGATAAAAAACAAGGGAATCACTCTGTGCTTGTCTCTAGGTTTTGCCTTTATGAAGTTTAGAAAGGTGTTTCCTCTGGGTAGTGATGGGCTATGGTGAATTCCTGGCTGAAAACCAAGCTCTACTTACCTTGGCCTAGGAATTTCAGGTTAGCCAGAGACTGTGGTTGATTCTGCAAATTCGAGATTGTTACCAAGTAAGTCTGGTATGATATATTATTAGTTTTTTATTTTAAATTCATTTTTTAAAAATAAAGACAGGGAGAGAGAGAGTAGAAGAGACTAATGCTTCCTTCAGTGTGGGTGGGTGCTAGGCTCAATCCTGGGTCACACACAGGGCAAAGCAGCACACTATCCAAGTGAGCTATTTCATCAGCCCCAGTGTGCTTTATTTTTAACCTGCTGAACAACTGTGGGGAACCAAGCGAGAAAAACAACTGGCACCACTGAACTCTCATTACATCCAAGACATAAGATTTATTCACAGAAACAAAACAATCACAACATAACAAACGGCAACTTTAAAACACAGGCTTATAGGGACATACATTTTATCTTCTCTCTTAAAAGCACAGAACATATTCTGTGTGCTTCTACAAAGATAATTTTATTGACGTCTCTAAATAGCGATTCCTAACAAGAATCGCACACACTGACACACAGTTAGTTTTCATTTTATTATCTGGAAGGATAATACCCAACACTGAGGCTCTTAGTTTACAAGGTGTGGAATGAAGCTGCGTATGAATGAACAGAAATACCTACTTCTAGATCCACACGCATACAGATTTATGAATTAATCTGGTGAAGGAGTATTCATATTCTCTCCCACCCTGCAGCAATGGATTTTTGAAAGCAGAGTGAGAAACTGTTCTCTTCTCTCTTCAGTTGACCTCAGATGAAGCACTGTCTAGTTCATGAGAGACACGGAATTTCAGCTGTCTGTCTTCCTGACTCTGAGGCTCCACGGGGAGGCTGTTTTCCAGGCTGTGGGATTCGTGGCTCACTCCGGATTTTCCCGGGGATGGATCGCTGTCCCAGGTAGCAGACACCTGCAGGTGCTTGGCAACCTTGTGGGGGTCACCCCCCTCCCTGCTCTCCATGTATGAAGTCAGGTCTTCCTCTGTCTCCTTGGGGTACAAACACAAGGTGGATTAAGTCAACAGCCTGGCACAAAACTCTGATATCTAACTTCTGGTCAATGTATACGGAAAGAGACTAAATATGACAAGTTAAAATGGTAATATTAGCACATTGCTTTGTGTTTTAGCAGGCTCTTCTTCCTATCTTTTACTTGAAAGGTATACACTGACCGTGGATGTGGTGAAACCTATGAGGCAGGTCTCCTTGCCATTGTTTTACATAAAAAGAAAACAAATTTAATGTTAATAAAATGAGGGGGCTGGGTGGTGGCACAATTGGCTGAGCACACATGTTACCATGCTCCAGGACCTAGGTTCAATCCCCCTACTTGAAGTTTGAACGGAAAAGCTTCAAGAGCCATGAAGCAGTGCTGCCAGTATTTCTCTCCCTCTCAATTTCTGTCTCAATAATAAAAAAGAATAAAAAATATAAATACATAAAATGAAAATTAAGATAGCCAGAAACCTTTCATTATAGAATAATTGTCATCTGCAACAGGTCTACACTTCTTTGTATGTGTTTAATTTCAAAATTTGCTCTTGAAGTCTTTTTTCAAAGTTTTGAACTTTTTAGTAGTATTTTATTATTGGACAGAAACAGAGAAATTGAGAGGAAGGGGGAGATAGAGAGGGAGAGAGACACCTGTAGCCCTGCTTCACCACTCGTGAAGCTTTCCCTCTGCAGGTGGGGACCACCAGGTCCTCGTGCACTGTAGTGTCTGTACTCAACCAGATCTGCCACCGCCTGGCCCTGACTTTTTTTTTTTTAATCTAAAAAATTAATACGAGATTTGGGTAGTGTGCTGCTTTGCCACATGAGCAAACCAGGTTCAAGTTGGGGGGCCTCCTTTGCATAAAGAAGCCTGGGTGGAGTGGTCACTGCCCCCACCTCTCTCCTTATGCTTCTTTGTAGTTTGAAAATAGGGGGGATAATAAATAATAAACAAACAAACAAACAAATAAAACACATGCACCTGCGTTGGCAGTCACTCTGCGCCACCTGGCGGTCAGGGGCTTACCTGCACGTCCAAGCGATGCAGCTTTTTGGCCTTTGACCTCAGTCCATAGGCCACGCTGTCCCCGCGGCCATCATAGTCTCCCGTGGGGAAAGCTGGGGTGAAGACTATGGTGGCAGGGTTGTCCGTGGGGAACTCGGTGGTCGTCTCATCAGACTCATCGGAGTGGTGAGACTCGTCTGAGCTGTCGGTGTCCTCAGCTTCATCGTCGTCGTCATCTTCGTCCGAGTTGTGGGAGTCCAGGGCGTCCTGCAGGGAGTCGCCATCTCTGTCGTCTGCGTCATCCGTGTGTTCTGGGCTCTCATTGGACGAGCTGGGGGCGGTCTGCAGACCAGCACGCGGGCACATCAGCCTCGGGCTAGGGGTTTCTAGGATCTTTCTAGCACGTGTGCCATTTGCTATTTCTTAATACATATCTTAATTTTATTTTAATGAGAGAGATATAGAGAGAAAGATACATACAGAGAGACCAGCTCTGGCTTATGACAATGGTGCTGGCGATTGAACCTGGGATCTCAAGAGCCTCAGGCATGAAAATCTTGCAGAATAATTATGCTGTTTTTCCCTTTGCAAGCAAAGTCTTTGCGTTCTCAACAGTGCAATCAGTGGATTTTTAGAAGTCCAAATGGGACTCTTCCATATATATATATATATATATACATATATATATGTATATATATATATATATATATGATATATTCTCATATATATTAAGTTTATTTATTATTGATAGGACAGAGAGAAATTGAGAGGGGAGAAGGAGAGAAAGAAAGACATCTGAAGCACTGCTTCACCATTTGTGAAGTGTCCCTTCCATAGGTGGGGACCAACAAGGACTTGAACTCAGGTCTTTGCTCATGGTAATGTGTGCGCTCAACCAGATGACCCCCCCCCCAGACTCCTCACACCTCTATGTCCTTTTTTAACACGAGATTCACACTCCCAGGTACTATCCTGCTTTCCCACAGAAATCATCAGGCTATCTCCAAGCCAAGCATGTGACTCTGACATTCTTATCAGTAGTGTTGTTTTTAATTTGTTCATATATACCAATATTCCATGTACTAAGCTTCATGAGGAGAGCAAGGAGTCCATTTTTATTTTATTTTTTGATAGAGACAGGGAGGCAGATATAGAAACAGAGATAGAGATAGTACCAAATCTCCCTTCCACGTGATGGGAGCCAAGCTTGAACCTGGGTCTTGTACATGACAAAGCAGTGCAGTACCCAGGTGAGCTATTTGGCAGTCTAGGAATCTTTATATATTAATGCATGCATGCAGCAAAGCCAAAGGCTATTTCTTTATCAACCTGGAGAATACAAAGGCGACTGTTTTATGTGTGTGTATAAACTGTAGTTCAACTCTGTCAATTGATCAGTTAATGTCCACTTGGCTTCTGGTAAGCTAATATACTGAGCCATTTGTGTAGTTTTTCTTATTAGAGATTCTTGGCATGTTTAGATAGAATCATAAGGAAAACAAAATTTCATTCATCATTTTGCTTACCCAAAATTCTAATAAGACCCAGTAAAAAGCATACTTATCAAAGAAACTATTATGTTAGGAACAAGAAGTGTTTCCAGAAGTGAAATCATGCCTTTGGCAGGAATTAATGACCCATCAGATGTTAGCTGAGGCATCTACAAACAACTTTAAACAAATTTCAAAGAAGTTTAGTATTTCAAATAAGAGACAGTGGTAGACATTTCCTACCACAGTAAACTTATCTGAAGGAACTTAACATTGCTGATCCTATTGATTGATTGATTTTTTTTTTCCTTCTGAGCATGTTTTCTTTTCTTTTTGCAGTACTAGGGCTTTGTGCATGGGTACTCTCACTGCTGTTAGGCAGGTTTATTTTTTTTCCCTTCTTTTTATTTCAGATAGACAGATAGTAACAGATAGAGGGAAAAAAGAAAACAAGACACCACAGCACTCCTCCACCATCTATGGAACTTCTTTCTGTGTCATGGTGCCCCTCTGTGACACCTGGGTTTGAACCTTGGCCTTCAAATATGGTAAGGTGAGTACTCGGTTAGGTGAGCTGTTTCCCAGCTCTACTCAAATTTCCAAAAGACCATCTACTAGAAAATTCCCAGTGGAATCTTATTAGATTTAAAACTAGACAGGGCCATTAGGGGAAAGAAATAACAACTTTTATTTGTTTCTCAAAGGCCTAACTGGCCTCTGCTTCAAAGTGAGAACTCACCTCTTGGCTGAAGTCTTCAGTGGACACAGCATTCTGAAGAAGAAAAGACATATGCCAGTGTTATCTTATGCTATTAAGTTCTTGATCAAAGATTGGCCTTTTCCACTGAAAGCAGGCTCTGTGAATCAGCCTTGGTGGTTGATGGTTCAGTCAGGAAGAGGCCAACATGACTCACAGGAAATGTCCGTCTAACCAATGATTGGCCTGTTTGCTTGTTATTATTTGCTGCCATTTGTCAGAAATTTTAACTTGAAAAAATTAAGTCCACTGAAAAATACCTGCTGTGCTCAGAGAACCTACTTCTGAGACAGGTCTGCTTGTATCCATGCAGTCATAGGCTCTGGGTATCTATTATAAAGCTACCCAACATATCATATATTCTATATTATTAAAAAAAAAAAACCACCAGGTTATCTCTTACTGATAATTAGGAGACACTCAGCCACAACAAAGTCAAGTAGCAGTCAGTGGCAGGGCTAGGGTTCAAGTCCAGACCAATCGATCAGAACACTATTTTTTCTGTTCTGTGTTTGCTGACCAGAAGGGTGACGAATGCCTCTTCTCTGATAAAGCACAGCCAAAGCAGGGGCACCCATTGCTACTGAAGCTCTTCATTGTTTTCTCTCTGTGTATATCAGGGAGAAATTCCAGTGCTGGACCCTCTTCTAGCTACATACACTGTGGCTATTAAATTTTAAATAACTGAAAATTAAATAAAACAGAAGTTTGATTGCACTAATCATCCCTTGAGTGTTCACTAGCTGCTTGTGTCTGGTTGTGTGCAGAATTTTAACCTCCCAGGCACAATGTTCTACTGCTCCAAGGTGCCACAGGCATGAATGGAACGGTCTGTCCGTTTGTCAAGTGACTTCTCTGGAAAAATGACAATATGCTAGTGCAGAGGACTGGAAAGCGCTTGAATCAGCATCACCTGACAGACTGCAGTGTCAGGGCCTGTCACTTTATTCCTTTGCCATTGGGAACTGGACAGTTCCTTCTGCAGCTACCAAAGAAGGAGAGTAGAAGGGGAAAATACTCAGCAGTAGTATCTGGATCACCTTAGGGCTGCCTGGAGCTAGAGCAACTTCCTATTGGGATCTCTGAAAGTTTCTGCAGCAAAACAAGATACCTCAACAATATTCTCTCCATATACATATACATACACATACACATACACATACACATACACATACATATATATATGTAGCTTTATATGACATATAAAGACATGTCAGCTACTGGTCTAGATAAACCCAGTTTCCTTTAAAAAAAAGAAATACGTTTATTTATTTTTGTTTTTTATTGCCACCTGGGTTGTCACTGGGGCTTGGTGCCAGCACTGCTGAATCCACCACTCCTGGCGGCCATTTTTTTCTCCCTATTTTACTGGCTAGGACAGTAAGAAATTGAGAGGGCAGGAGGGGACAGAGAGGGAAAGAGAAAGATAGACACCTCAGATCTGTTGATAAAGCATCCCCCCATAGATAGGGAGCAAGGGCTTGAAACTGAGGCCTTGTGCATGGCAATGAATGTGCTTAATCCGGTGCACCACTGCCCAGCCCACAATCCTCTTTTTTTTTTTTCTCCCAATTCTGTTTTTTAAAATATTTTTTAAATTATCTTTATTGGATAGAGATAGCCAGAAATTGAGAGGGAAAGAGGTGATAAAGAGGGAGACAGAGAGACACCTGCAACACTGCTTCACCACTCGTGAAGCTTTCCCCTTGCAGGTGTGGACTGGGGGTCTTGAACCCGGGTCCTTGTGCACTGTAATGTGTGCACTCAGCCAGGTGCGCCAATTCTATTTTTTAAAAATGAAAATATTCATGCTTGGGCTGTCAAAAATAGTTCACCAGAACACCTACTTTGCCATGTGCTAGACCCAAGTCAGAGCCCTACCCCACTGCACTGGAAGAAGCTTTGGTGCTGTGGTCTTTCCCTCTCTCTGTCACTCTCTTCCTATCTGACAATGACCTGAAGCAATGAAACACCAGCAGTAACACAAGAATGTCATGATTGTATATAATATATATGTGTGCAAATAAGCATTAATGTGCTAATGAATGAAAATTCAAAATATATTTATATAAATATGTGACCCTAAGCATTGTATACACATGTATATATCTCTGATGATACATGTAATACAGATTAAGGGACCATGCATAGTTTACATTTATAACTGAAAATGTAATATGAAATAATACTTAGCTAAATCAACTAGACTAACACGTAGCCAGTAGTCATAACTCTCATAGGTAACCCCCATGTTCTCTTATACACTTTCCCAGTTGCTGTAAGTTTCTAGAGTCCTAGAAGGCTGAGCTCTTCACTTCTCTCTAAGCGCCACCTACTTGGCTACCATAGCTTCATGTACTGTATTAATTCTACAAAACTGCCAGTTCCTCTCTGAAGAGTGTGAACCTTTATTTTCTTTGGAAATGTTCTAAGTTTTCTAGCTTAATTTACGTGATTCAGATCAATAGTAAAGCACATTGCCTTACACATGCCCACTTGTGCATACAAACACAAGCAGCGTACTGTGCCTCTTACTGTCTACGTGAATCTAACTGCACGAAACCCAGGCAACTCTGTGTGGGGTGTTTATCCCATTCATCTGGGCTTGAACTCTATGTGCCCTTTTGTCCAAGCCCCTCAGACAATGCCCCTTTGTAGTTCAGCTGGCACAGTTTCACCTATTGTCAGGTACATCTCTAGGGCTGGTCAAATGATGGCCAGAGAGAGCTGGAGTTGGTCTTATGTTTAGCTAGAAGAAAATATGATCTGAAGTCAGCTGACCAATACAATGACTCCAACCAGCATAAACAGGCTTTCTTTCTCATAAGGAGCTTCTAACAAACATCTCAGGAGATAGTGTAAGTCCCCATATGTGAGCTGAATTTTAAACTCAGCTGCCCCGCAAGTAAAGAAAGGAAAAGATAAGAGTTTTCTACCTCTAGAACAAACAAGAGCTAGACTCCTGAAACAAAAAGTATCAACTTTGTGGAATTCATTTAGCATCATGAATGGTAGTGGCCCACATTATTTTGTGATAGAAACAAGTCTGATTTGATTTTACGAGCCTCAGTGAAAAACAATAACTGTGCTCAGTATTGGGCTAGATTCCTAATAGCACCACAGTAAATTTATAAGTGAGTAAGCAGAATTTACTCTGAAAATGACTGCTACTGAGTTCAATCTATTCAGGCTGCACCTCATAGTCCCTATTTCAATCATTTCACTTTCTGATAAGCCTCAAAGACACTTACATGGGTTTCCTCGGAGCTGCCAGAGTCAGTCTGCTTCACCTTCAAAACAGAAAGGATGAGGAAGGATTACAATGTGAAGGTCTTGCCAGCACATGATTCATTCAGTGGGATGGGTTTTGCTGAAGATTCAGCTCTACTCAC
Source organism: Erinaceus europaeus (assembly GCF_950295315.1). Lineage (NCBI taxonomy): Eukaryota > Metazoa > Chordata > Mammalia > Eulipotyphla > Erinaceidae > Erinaceus > Erinaceus europaeus. The sequence continues at coordinate 117,702,678 of NC_080164.1, read as the reverse complement.
CGGAAAAGCAGAGACGATGCCCAGGAGGCAAAGGCAAATCACTACAGTCCTCATGGTTGTTGTTGGTCCTGCAAAATAATTTGTACAGAGTCTTTGGTCTCTTCACAGGCTGACACATTGCTAGATCTCCATGTTATTACATTGCACTCGTGATCACAGATGAGATCTGCTTCCTTCAGAATATCTTTACTTCTGAGAGAAATCTTTTTCCTTGGGTTATTATGGTCTGTTGAGTCACTATTTGTAGCACTCACTTCTACACTCCATGTCTTACTTAGTCAAGGGAGAGAGGAATTTTACGAGTCTCTATTTATTCAATTTTAAGGTTTAGAGACTCAGAGGCTACACCATGGTTGCCTGCTATCTCTAATTATCCTGACTAATCAGCAGTAGCTTAATTATTCAGATATTGTATGAAAAGTAAGCTATTGTGGGAACAGTTCAGAGAAGACAGATGCAAGAGAGAAAATAAAACTATGAAAGACATTTGCTTTCTCCATTTTTCCAGTATGCATTTTTAATGTCACTTTCAGCGTGAATTATTAAAGAGGTACTACTTAGGTGAAATGAAGCCACCTCCACCATTAATTATTTAAGCGAGGCATTCTAGACATTTGAAACCCTTAAAAAAAGTCAATAGTTTTTCTGCATAATGAAAAAAACCCTACAGGGTATCATACAAGTATTTTGATGAAAATTATAGCAGCTAAATAGAGAAGTGAGATGTTCTGAGAGCTAATTTTTTTCCTTCAAATATAGAATGAATGTCATAGCTTCTTACATTAACATTAGTGTCCATTCTCTTCTAAGTACCTGAGCTAGCCATTGAAAATGAGGCAGAAAGGGCCATCAGTCTAAAGGTTCAAAGCACAGACTTTTACTTGGCTTGGAAGAAGTTGTTCCTGCTCTTTTGAGATCTCTGAAAGTATCTCTGACTCTGTTTCCAAAGAGCCAGTCGTGGTCCTCTTGCCTCCAGGATGCCCCCAGTCAAGTATCTGGTGTGCTTAATCGGAAGGTCAGTCTGATTAGCACAGCCTGAAGGTGAAAATCTTTCCCTTACAACTTGACCTTCCAGAGGGAAGAAAGCTGCAGCCCAGGCAGCATGGGAACAACCATGGGCAGGCTTACCTTGCTTTTTGCAGAGGGAGAGGAATCCAGTCCGAGACGATGCTGTTCTTGTCTGCCTCCTCTGCTGGCTGGCTGCAGGCAGGCAGCACTGGCCAGAATTTAAATGCTGCTCCAGAGGTTTCTACCAACACCAGGAGGCGGGGAGATGTGTCATGAGGGATTTTTTTTTTCTTGCCACCACCCAACCCACTTGCTCCCACACTTCCCCCTCTGGTTTTGTGGTTAAAAAAGAAACACCCAAACTACTCTCCCATTAAAACATCACTTAGGTACGATGTCATCAACTTGCTTTTGTCATTTATAGCTTGTGATCCAGTATCCTGCCTGGAAGGGCAACTCTGGGTTAGAGGGGGGGGGGGGGAGGGAGGAAGAGAAAGAGAGAGAGAGAGAGAGAGAGAAGAAATATCTAATTCCAACAGAGACTGTAGTTTAAGAATGAAAAGAAAAATTGATATCAATCTGCCCTAAATGAAATTGAAAAGTAAGGGGCAACCAACTTTGCCTCCCAATTAATTCTATGGGTTTAACTGCTATTATTTTCCAGAAGCGCTGGTTCTTTCTCCTAGCTGTTCAGTGGCTATAAAAATAGATGAGAGGGTGGCTGGGGAGATGGAGCATTGAATAAAGCATTGTGCTCTCAAGCTTGGGGTACTGACTCTGAAGATGCCAGAATGATGTTCTGGTCTCTCACTCCTCCTATCTCTAAACCATTTATTAATTGATAATTAAAATTAGGGAAGTTATTCTTTCCAAATACCACAGAAGTTAAGCAGCCCTCATGGGCCCCAAGTTGCTGCTTGAGAGTATGGCTTCAGGAGCTGGTGTATGGTCTTGTACCCCACACTGCCACCAAGAATTTGTGTGATCATAGCTTGTCACTTAGCCTGTCACATACCTGCCCCTTCCTCTGTCAAACAAATGCACTTTTACTGGTGGTGAGTAAGGTCTTTGAGAAGTTAGACTGACTAGAATGTGTAATATTGGGGCCAGGCATGGCACAACTGACTGGGTACACACATTACAGTTCTTGAGTATCTAGGTTCGAGCCCTCAGTCCCCACCCACAGGAGAGAAGCTTCACGAGTAGTGAAGCAATAATGCAGGTGTCTCCTTGTCTTTCTCCCTCTCTATTTCTCCCATCCCTCTCAATTTCTCTGTTTCTATCCAAAATAAATACTTGATTAAAAAATGAATGTAAAATAGACACATGACAAACATATATGAATATTTCAAACAGTTTTTGTGTGTTGAATACTAAATATGCTTCTAGAAGGAAAGGCAACCCTTAGGCCCCTCTCTACACCAACACTGGTCACTTCTATCAGGAATGTCATCAGAAGCTCTTTTGTGGACCTTCCTAGGACCTTGCCCTCACCATAAAGCAGCTATGAAAGGGAATGTCCCAGTCTCTGAATGGAGGCTGGAGTATCCTTGCCTGCCACTAGAGGAAGACTGGTCTTGAAATGAGTACAGTCTGCAATGTTCCCAGCTGTGACCATGAGCTATGCGCTCAGACCAGTAGGGACTCACAGGCTACATAGGCTCTGGTGCTAAATTATATATATATATATGCCCTGGATCAAGTGGGTAGAGATAAGCAGTTAATTTTTTTTAAAGATTTTATTTATTTATGAGAAAGGAGGAGAGAGAAAGAACCAGATATCACTCTGGCACATGTGCTGCTGGGGATCGAACTCGGGACCTCATGCTTGAGAGTCCAAAGCTTTACCACTGCACCACCTCCCAGACCACATAAACAGTTAATTCTATCCACAGAATATTTTCAAGAATGGGAGCTACTTCCTGCCCTAATGCAACTTTCTAGCCCTTTTCTCTACTCTGACACCATTTTCTCAGACAATGTTTTTATCCAACTTTATGCTAGTTATCAAACTCAAGCCCCTAGAAACATGCTTAGAATGGACTTCCTAGCTTTCTTCCACCCTAAGATCCTTAATCTCATCTGCTCTGTTCCAACCTTTTGGTTCATTAACCATTTTGTCTTGATTATGTCCTGCCACTTTCCAGACACCAAGTTGCAGATGCTACCATGACCCTATCCTGACTTCCCTGGTTAGATGACCTCACTAATATATCCTGGAACCTCACCTCTCCAGAGCTCTGCCCCACTAGGAAAAGATAGAAACAAACTAGGGGTATGGATTGACATGCCAAGGCTCAAGTTCGGTGGAGAAGCAATTACAGAAACCAGAACTGTGACCTTCTGTACCCCAAAAAACAATTTTCAGGTTCAATCCCCTGTACCACCATAAGCTAGAAAGGATAAGTCCTCTGGTAAAAACAAACAAACAAATTTAACCCATACTCCCAGTGGGATAGAAGTGAATGGCAGCTATCATGATAAGATAAGAGGATAAGAGGGCTCTGAACTCCAGCTCCATCAGGTCCCAGAGAGAGAAAGGATGAAAAAGGGAGAGGTATTTGGAAGTAATGATAGGGTTATGTGTGGCTTGGAGAGGAAGAGAGGACTGGACCTGGGTGAAAAAGAGGACAAATATGTACAAATGTAGACAGATAGTTGAGAGAACTGCAGTGGACTACAATGAAGGGATCAGGGCGTCAGAGTTCTGGTGGTGGAAATGGTGTGGAATTATACCCCTGTTGACATGTAATTTTGTAAATAAATATTAAATCACTAATAAAAAAAAAAAGGAAAGGCAGTCCTGATTCCTAACGAGCATGGAAAGGAAATCTTTCACCTGTGTGTGCACACTTCTGAAAGAACTTGTTAATTATGAGTCTTTTTTTTTTCTTGTAGGATATATGACTTGCTTGCTTAATAGCAGTATTTAAAAACATTTAACACTAAATACTTTTACTGGGAATTTAAAAGGTATCTGGGTGACAGGAAACTACAGGTAAGATTTGAATATTGGAACAGAAATTAAGAGTGGCCAAGTTTTGGGCCGATTTTAACTTCAGAGTAAGGCGTGGATGTTCCATCAGTGGAATGAGGAGGGTAGTGTTTCTTCTCCTTGCAACTCCATTGTAAGGGACATATGTGAGTGAGATTAAAGATTAATGTCACTACTTAGTATTCATTCTCTCTAAGGTGTCAGCTCCTTTTACCAGAGTGCTTTTAACATCAACAGGGATTAAAATATTTCTTGTAACACTGATAGTCTGACTATTTCACTGGTCTCACAGACATTTGGCAGGTGTATATGGGGTAGTGTCTCTTTTAATCTGGGTGCTTCCAAAGGAGTTAATATTATTGACCTGTGGGTTCTAACCACACTATTTAATAATCAGAATGGCAGCTATCATGATAAACTATACAGCACACAAGTTATAAAGTTGCAACACAGTTTTCTTATTTCTCCTTTTAATTTATTTTGCCTTTTAAATGCACTACCCACATAATTTCATCATGCTGCCAACTTAGTGGAGGGAAGTTCACAAATTCTAAAAACAACAAAATATCCACAGGATTTACTGTAGTTTACTCTGTGCCCACGGGGATGATTTAATATGAAGTCCCAGAGTGACTAGAATAGATCTTGCTGGAGCCCAGCCATCTTGGGAAGGACCAGAGGACCCACCAGAGAGCTCTTCTGGTCCTAGCTACAATGAGCCACAAGATGGCAGCCTTTCTGAAAAGGCTTCCAGTCTGCCTCTATACATTTTTTTAATCTGACAGGACAACATATTTGTGTACTTAATGCAGAAATAAAAAGCATCTACCTTGGAACACACACCTGTGTATGGAATGATGTTTTGGAACACCAGGTGAAGAAGTGTTTCTCAGCAATGACCCACACACAGGCAGTAACAAAGACTGCAAGATGCCAGGAACAGCTAATTCCAGGTGACTGCTATTGTCTCCCAGTTTCACACACTCATTCAAAAGGCTACTGACCCCGAGGTCACTCAGTCAAAACAGCCTTGTGAATTCATGGTTGAAGAACATGCCTGAGATACTTCAGAGATGAGGCAATTCAGTGGTTTGTAATGGAGGCAGTTCCGTGAAATTTGAAGTGAATAATGATCGTGCCCTCAGGCTTTGGACAAGACTCTTGACTTTTTCATATAACCTGGCACACAAGATTCAAATAGGGTCAGAATAAATATACTAGGTCAGCTGAGTCGGGAAACTTTAAGCTCTAGATATCCTATTTTTGCTCATTTTTTCAAAAAAAAAAAAAAAGAAAGATTTATTAATTGAGTGGGAGAGAAAGAGGTAGGGAGAGAGAGAGGAAGGTGATCAAAACAGAGGCTGAAGTCCTCTTCTGTTGTATTGGGTAGCTGAGACTCCAGAGCCTCAGGCAAGGACTGTGCTCTACCACTGTGCTGTCTCAGAAGTCACACTACAACCAGTCCTGACCAGGAGACTTATTTATTTACTTATTTATTTGTTTGTTTACTTTCCCTTTTGTTGCCCTTGTTTCTTATTGTTGTTGTAGTTATTATTGTTGTTGTTATTGATGTCATCATTGTTAGATAGGACAGAGAGAAATGGAGAGAGACCTGCAGACCTGCTTCACCACCTGTGAAGCGACTTCCCTGCAGGTGGGGAGCTGGGGGCTTGAACCGGGATCTTGAACTGGGATCCTTACGCCGGTGGACCGGCATAAGGATCTCGGTTTGAGCCCCCAGCTCCCCACCTGCTGGGGAGTCTTTTCACAGGCGGTGAAGCAGGTCTGCAGGTGTCTATCTTTCTCTCCCCCTCTCTGTCTTCCCCTCCTCTCTCCGTTTCTCTCTGTCCTGTCTAACAACGACAACAATAATAACTACTACAACAATAAAAAGACAACAAGGGCAACAACAGGGAAAATAAATAAATAAAACAATTTTTTAATGTCAAGGTGATAAAAATTCCTTGCAATTTTTGTACATAGAAAGAAAAAGTTATTATACTGGAATTCAGAGAATGGTCTGTGATACAAAAACAATGGCACTTTAAGAGGATGTGGAAAAATACATAAAGAAGCAGTTCTACTTGAATCCCATGAAAATTCTCGTCGCGTGGGAAAAATCTAAGTGTACAGATACTGTAGTCTTACGGGGCTCTGTCATACCGACTTCTAGTTTATTGGAGTGCTTAACATTGCATTCGACTTGGTAAAGTAGAATGATTCAAACCCTTCAGCTATGTAAATAGTAACTTTTCGTTTGAGTCATGTTTCAGATACAGATCGGGTCTCGTGTGGAATATAAAGAAATCGAGTAAGGAGGCAGCAACAGTGGGAAAGCAGGGCTTAGACTTTGGCACAGCATAGAGGTCACCAAAAAGAATAGGGCAGGGTACATCAGGCTGAAGGGGAACTAACAGACTTTGGTAGAGAGACAGTGACACTTTGGTGAGGGGAGAAGTGTGATAACACATTTTGAAGAAGTGAGATATAGTACTTACTAAACATGTGCTAACTAAAGTTACAAATAAGACCACTGTAAAATTAGAAAATGTCATCTATTTATACCTGCTAATACAGTCTTCAACAATCTTGTAGTATTTTTTTTTTTTTTTTAGTAAATATTATCACTAACTCTGAGGGCATCTAATACTATTGAAATGGTGGATTCTTTCTTTTTGATTCATTTTATTGTTTTTGAGGCAACCTTGGTTTATATAAGACTATAAGTATAATACAAGTACAAATTCACATCTGTTTAAAATATGTAAAAATATTAGTATCCACTACGAGGATACTAATATTCATCTACTGAACTCCAGAGGGCCTCCTCCACGCTGCCCAAAGGCTGTAATGGGCAAGGGCATTCTTTACTTTCCTTTTAGATAAGTTCCTCTAGTATTTCTTTTCTATAATTTTTATAGATATGGATATATATGGAGATATATAGATAGATAGACAGACAGACAGACAGACAGATAAGGGCATTGCTCAGTTCTGGTTTATGGTGAGCATGGGAGGATTGAACCTGGGACTTTAGAAACTCAGGCTTGAAGTCTTTTTGTGTCACCATCATGCTATTTCCCTCACCGTCTCTAGTATTTCACCAAGAATCACTTTAGTGGTAGTGAATTCTTTTAGCTTGCATGTTTGAAAAGCCTACACCATTCTTTCAAATAAAAGCGATAACCTAGTTAGTAGAGTACTCTTGAGTAGAAGTGTTTTTCATTCAAAACTTAGAGTATATTGTGTCAGTCTTTGGTCTTTAAAGTTCATGTTGAGAAATCAGACGATAATCTTATGGGGTTTCCTTTGTAGGTGGTTCTTGGCTTTTCTCTTGCATCTTAAAAAAAATTTTTTTTTTAATTCTCATTGTTCATTGTCCTTTTAGTTATTAGGTGCCTTCCTGAGATTGGGTCCTATTTATTTATTTATTTGTTTATTTATTTATTTATTGGCATTTTTAGAGCCTCTTGGATCTGGGAATTTATCACTTTCTTCATCTAGGGGGCGATTCTAGGCTAATATGACTTTATTTTTTTATTTTTATTTTTTTTATTTTTTATTTAAGAAAGGATTAATTAACAAAACCATAGGGTAGGAGGGGTACAACTCCACACAATTCCTACCGCCCAATCTCCATATCCCACCCCCTTCCCCGATAGCTTTCTCATTCTCTATCCCTCTGGGAGCATGGACCCAGGGTCATTGAGGGTTGCAGAAGGTAGAAGGTCTGGCTTCTGTAATTGCTTCCTCGCTGAACATGGGCGTTGACTGGTCGGTCCATACTCCCAGTCTGCCTCTCTCTTTCCCTAGTAGGATGGGTCTCTGGGGAAGCTGAGCTCCAGGACACATTGGTGGTGTCTTCAATCCAGGGAAGTCTGGCCGGCATCCTGATGACACCTGGAACCTGGTGACTGAAAAGAGAGTTAACATACAAAGCCAAACAAATTGTTGTGCAATCATGGACCCAAAGCTTGGAAAAGTGGAGAGGTAGTATTAGGGAGGTACTCACTGCAAACTCTAGTATACTTCTGCTTTCTTACTTTGGTGCCATACTCCAAACTCAGTCAATTTCTGCTTTGCGTTTCTACTTCTTTTTTTTTTTTTTTTTTTACATGCATAACATTCCCCAGATTCCCATTTAGCAATACAACCCCCACTATTTAATTCATCATTTTTCATGGACCTGTATTCTCCCCACCCACCCACCCACCCCAGAGTCTTTTGCTTTGGTGTAATACTCCAATTCCATTTCAGGTTCGACTTGTGTTTTTTTTTTTCTAATCTTGTTTTTCAACTTCGGCCTGAGAGTGAGATCATCCCATATTCATCCTTCTGTTTCTGACTTATTTCACTCAACATGATTTTTTCAAGGTCCATCCAAGATCGGCTGAAAACGGTGAAGTCACCATTTTTTACAGCTGAGTAGTATTCCATTGTGTATATATACCACAACTTGGTCAGCCACTCATCTGTTGTTGGACACCTGGGTTGCTTCCAGGTTTTGGCTATTACAAATTGTGCTGCCAAGAACATATGTGTACACAGATCTTTTTGGATCGATGTGTTGGGTTCCTTAGGATATATCCCCAGGAGGGGAATTGCAGGGTCATAGGGTAGGTCCATTTCTAGCCTTCTGAGAGTTCTCCAGACTGTTCTCCACAGAGGTTGGACCAATTGACATTCCCACCAGCAGTGCAGGAGGGTTCCTTTGACCCCACATCCTCTCCAGCATTTGCTGCTGTTACCTTTTCTGATGTGTGACATTCTCACAGGAGTGAAGTGATATCTCATTGTTGTCTTGATTTGCATTTCTCTGACAATCAGAGACTTGGAGCATTTTTTCATGTGTTTCTCGGCCTTTTGGATCTCTTCTGTGGTGAATATTCTGTCCAATTCCTCCCCCCATTTTTGGATGGGGTTATTTGTTGTCTTGTTGTTGAGTCTGGTAAGCTCCTTATATATGTTGGTTATTAAACTCTTATCTGATGTATGGCATGTAAAGATCTTCTCCCATTCTGTGAGGGGTCTCTTGATTTGGGTAGTGGTTTCTTTTGCTGTGAAGAAGCTTTTTAATTTGATGTAGTCCCATAGGTTTATACTTGCCTTAGTCTTCCTTGTAATTGGATTCGTTTCATTGAAAATGTCTTTAAAATTTATGCGGAAAAAAGTTCGTCCAATATTTTCCTCTAAGTATCTGATAGTTTCTGGTCTAACATCCAAGTCCTTGATCCACTTGGAATTTACTTTTGTATTTGGTGAAATACAGTGATTCAGCTTCATTCTTCTGCATGTTTCAACCCATTGTTTCCAACACCATTTGTTGAAGAGACTCTGCTTTCCCCATGTAATAGTCTGGGCCCCTTTGTCAAAGATTAGATGTCCATAGGTGTGGGGCCTCATTTATGGGCTCTCAATTCTATTCCACTGGTCAGTGTGTCTGTTCATGTTCCAGTACCAAGCAGTTTTGATGACAATGGCCCTATAATACAGTTTGAGATCTGGCAGTGTGATGCCTCCGGTTCTGTTCTTTTTTCTCAAGATTGTTTTGGCAATTCTAGGTCTTTTCTGGTTCCAGATAAACATTTGTAGCATTTGTTCTATTCTCCTAAAAAATGTGCTTGGTATCTTGATGGGGATAGCATTAAATTGTAGATGGCTCTGGGTAATATATTCATTTTGATGATGTTAATTCTTCCAACCCATGAGCATGGAATGTCTTTCCACTTCTTTGTGTCTTTTTCAATTTCTTTGAGTAGTGACTCATAATTTTCAGTATACAAGTCTTTCACTTCTTTGGTTAGGTTTATTCCTAGATATTTTATTGTTTTTGTTGCTATAGAAAAAGGAACTGATTTCTGGATTTCAATTTCTTCTAACTTAGTGTTTGCATAGAGGAATGCCACTGACTTTTGAATGTTAATTTTATAGCCTGACACATTACTATATTGCCTGATGATTTCCAAAAGCTTCTTGCTAGATTCCTTAGGTTTTTCCATGTATACTATTATGTCATCTGCAAATAAGGAGAGTTTGACTTCTTCTCTTCCAATCTGTATTCCTTTAATTCCTTGCTCCTGCCTGATTGCTATGGCAAGAACTTCCAACACTATGTTGAATAGTAATGGTGATAGTGGGCAGCCCTGTCTAGTACCTGATCTGAGGGGAAATGCTTCCAGTTTTTCAGCATTGAGTATGATGTTGGCTGTAGGTTTGCTATATATAGACTCCACTATCTTCAGGAATTTTCCATCTATTCCTATTTTTTGTAGTGTTTTGATCATAAAGGGATGTTGTATTTTGTCAAAGGCTTTCTCTGCATCTATTGATATGACCATGTGGTTTTTGGTCTTGCTTTTGTTGATGTGGTGGATCACATTGATTGATTTACGTATATTAAACCAACCTTGCATGCCTGGGATAAACCCCACTTGGTCATGATGAACAATCTTTTTGATATACTGCTGTATCCGGTTGGCTAGAATTTTGTTCAATATTTTCGCATCTATGTTCATCAGAGATATTGGTCTGTAGTTTTCTTTTTTGGTTGTGTCCCTGTCTGCTTTTGGTATCAGGGTGATGTTGGCTTTATAGAAGCTGGCAGGGAGTATTCCAGTGTCTTCAATCTTCTGGAAGACTTTTAAAAGTAGAGATATTAGTTCTTCTTTGAAAGTTTTGTAGAATTCATTTGTAAAACCATCTGGTCCAGGACTTTTATTTTTGGGAAGATTTTTGATAACTGTTTCAATTTCATTAGCTGTGATGGGCCTGTTCATGTTGTCCACTTCCTCTTTACTTAGTTTTGGAAGTTGGTAGGTATCTAGGAAATCATTCATTTCTTCCAGGTTCTCTAACTTGGTGGCATATAGTTGTTCATAGAAGCCTCGCATGATATGTTGAATTTCTGCAGTGTCTGTTGTGATATCTCCTCTTTCATTTACTATCCGATTTATTTGGGTCTTCTCCCTTTTTTGTTTTGTGAGTCTGGCTAAAGGTTTGTCGATTTTGTTTACTCTTTCGAAGAACCAACATTTACTTTCATTGATCTTTTGTATGGTTTTCCTATTCTCAATGTTATTTATTTCTGCCCTAACTTTAGTAATTTCTGTCCTTCTGGTTGCTTTAGGGTTCCTTTGTTGTTCTTCTTCTAGGTCTTTAAGATGTGCAATCAGGCTGTTTATTTGTGCCTTTTCTTGTTTCCTAATGTGTGCTTGTATAGCTATGAACTTCCCTCTTAGGACTGCTTTAGCTGTGTCCCAAATATTTTGATAGCTTGTGTCTTCATTTTCATTGAACTCTCGAAACATTTTGATTTCTTCCTTGATTTCCTCTTTGACCCAGAAGTTGTTAAGAAGTGTACTGTTGAGCTTCCACATTTTGGCACTGTTACTAATATTTTGTTGATTGTTAAGTGTTAGTTTAATTCCACTGTGGTCTGAGAAGATGCTTGGGATGATTTCAGTGCTCTTGAATAGGCTGATGCTGTCTTTGTGGCCTAACATATGGTCTATCCTTGAGAATGATCCATGTGGATTTGAGTAAAATGTGTATTCCAGTTTCTTGGGATGAATGACTCTGAAAATGTCCAATAGTTCTAGTTTATCTATCTCTTCATTTAGCTCCCTTATGTCTTTACTGATTTTCTTTCTGGATGATCTGTCAAGTTGAGAGAGTGGGGTGTTGAAGTCCCCTACTATGATTGTGTTACTGTTAATATATTGCTGTAGCTCTTTCAGTAGAAGTTTGATGTATTTAGATGGCTTCTCATTGGGTGCATAGATATTAATAATTGTTAAGTCCTCTTGATTGACTGATCCTCTGAGCATTAAGTAGTGTCCATTCCTATCTTTTTTAATCTTATCTATTTTAAAGTCTATCATGTCAGATATGAGAATAGCTGTTCCTGCCCTTTTTTGTGGGCCATTGGCTTGTATGATAGTTTTCCATCCTTTCACTTTAAGTCTGTGTTTGTCTTGTTGCGTTAGGTGAGTTTCCTGTAGACAACATATTGTTGGGTTGTGTTTTCTGATCCATCTTCCTACTCTGTGTCTTTTAATAGGTGAATTCAGGCCATTCACATTTATTGATATCAAAGATTGAAGATATTTTAACGCCATTCTTGTAGAGTTTTAGAGTGTTTTGATATATGTTCTATTTGTGGTGGTCTGGTTGTTTATAGGAAACCTTTCAGAACTTCTTTCAAGGCAGGCTTGGTGATGGTTGCTTCCTTCAACTGTTGCTTGTCTGAGAAGGTTTTGATGCTTCCATCTAGTCTGAATGACAATCTAGCAGGATATAGTATTCTTGGCTGAAAGCCTTTCTCATTGAGCACTCGATAGATATCTTGCCATTCTCTTCTGGCCTGTAGTGTTTGTATGGAGAAGTCTGCTGCTAATCTTATGGGTTTTCCTTTGTAGGTGACTCTTTGTTTTTCTCTTGCAGCCTTGAGGATCCTTTCTTTATCCTTATTCCTTTCCAATCTAAGTATGACATGTCTTGGTGTCTTTAGGTCTGGGTTAATTCTGTTTGGGACCCTCTGGGCTTCTTGAATCTTTATGTCTTTGGTGTTGTCTAGACTAGAGAAATTTTCAGCTATTATGGCCTGGAGAACGCTTTCTTCCTCCCCTTCTCTTTCTTCCTCTGGTAAGCCAATAATGCGTATATTGTTTCTTTTGAAGTCATCCCATAGGACTCTGTTGTTGTTTTCAGCATCTCTTAATCTCTTTTTGAGATCTCTTACTTCTTCTTTAGTTGTCTCTAATTCATCCTCAATCTTGCTAATTCTGTCTTCAGCCTCATTGATTCTATTCTCTCTGCCCTCTACTGCTTTCTGGAGTTCATCTATTTTGTTGCCCTGCTCTGATACTGTTTTAGCTTGTTCAGCTAGTTGCCTTCTTAGCTCAGCAATTTCAGCTTTCAGCTCTCTAATAACCATGAGATAATTAGAATTTTCTTCCATATTCTCATTTGTTGTTCCTGCAGTTCTGATTACAATTTTTTCAAATTCTTTACTCACTCCTGTTATTATTTCCTTAGCTAATGTTTGGATGTTGAACTCGTTATTTTGTGCTTCGCCCTCTGGAGGACTTTTAGCTGGACTCCTGTCCTGGTTCGAGTCTCCATTATTTTTTCTTGTTGTTTTAACCATTTTATATAAGTTAACAGTTTTTTCAATCCCTGAGTTGGAGTTCAGTGGTGTAAAAGCCTTTTTTTTCCCCCCTGTAGACTATGGTAGCCTGAGGGCTTTTAAACTATCAATAGGCTTCTTGGCTTAATCAATGACTCCTGACCAAGAGATAAAGCAGGGTGTGGCAGAGATAATCCAGTGGTTATGCAAAGAGACTTTCACAGCCCTTCAGCTATGCCACCGAGGTATAGGTCTTCTCCTGAGTTTCCCGGTTAGATCTCTGTGCCCTGGTGTCCCTCCCTGTTGCTGCTCCAGATTCTGAGGGTAGTAGCAATGGAGACTCAGAGTTGTACTTGGTGAGTCTCTGGGGAGTCCTTTCCTCCCTTCAGCTGTCCCCTTGTTGGTGGAGCAGATTGGAGGTGGTGTCTCCACTGACCGACTGTCGAACTGTTAGCAGTCACTTAATCTCTCCTTAGGCCCCTCTCTCCTCTCTGTCACCAGCCACGCGTGTTTGTACTCACGGGTCATTTACTGGGTTTCTGTGGTCATTCTAGTCCTGTCTTGTTTCGGTCCGGGTGGTCTCCTTTGGTATTCCTAGTTGATCCGGGAGAGGAGAGGAGAGGAGAGAAAGCGATCTGCTGCTCGTAGCTCCGCCTCCGGAACTCCGCATCGCTAATATGACTTTAAATGGGAATCCTGTTTCTTTCTTTTCTCTCTTCCCCCTTTGGCACGCCTATGATGTGAACGTTAGTCCTCTTGATGCTGTCCCACAACTCCCATATATTATCTTCATTTGTTTTAGTTTTTCCAGGGTTTTATTCTGGTTCCTTCTACTCCAAGATTGGGGATCATTGAATTCATCTGATCCTGTCAAGGCAACTGCAGGCGGGGTTTAAAATTCAATAAATCTAGGAGCTTTTTTTTATAGCAACATTAAGTACTAATTTTTAAGTTGATAATGTTCCTGACCTGCCAATGGTGTTATAAATACAAATGGGACTTGGCAGAAAAATGATCCCTTCTCCCCCCCCATCGCTGATTTACCCTCTTCTCCAGCTTACAACATTGATCCTTGGCTTCTTTCAGCTGATGCATCCCTTTGATACATATATTACTAGCTACCTCATTATTTTTTTTAAAAAAATGTTTATTTATTTTCCCTTTTGTTGCCCTTGTTGTCTTTTTATTGTTGTTGTAGTTATTATTGTTGTTGTTGTTGTGATAGGACAAAGAGAAATGGAGAGAGGAAGGGGAAGACAGAGAGGGGGAGAGAAAGACCCCTGCAGACCTGCTTCACCACCTGTGAAGCGACTCCCAGCAGGTGGGGAGCCAGGGGCTTGAACCGGGATCCTTGAGCTTTGTACCACATGCGCTTAACCCGCTGCGCTACCGCCCAAACCCCAGCTACCTTGTTCTTACTCTCTCTGATGTCTGGTATTGTTGAGGGAGCACTCAGGGAAAGGAGCTCCTGAGGATTCTTTTTTCTAAGTTCACACACTTGGAACAGGGATACATGCTTATAGCATAGACATTTGCACATGAAAAGCAGTTTTTTAATTGGTGGAAGGCTGTTTTTGTACTATAGGAAGAGGGCCTGTTCACTCCATAGAGTCAATGAAAAGTGAGCACCCACTGAGGTGACATCAGAAGGGGTATAACTGAGGAAAAGAAGGATGAAGGGGAGTCCTTGGTTTCCTGCTCCTCTCGCTTTACTTTTAGGTCCTGGTCATAGGACCTAAGGATTTTGGGGTCCAAAGACCCTAGGGACATCTCTTCTCCGGAGTCCCTTCCTTTTTCCTAAAATCTATACTTTGCACAACTAAGTAAAGGATCCAGAAATTGCACCCTTGAATTCGTGTCCCATGAAAATTTCTTTTCTTCAGAACAGTGACAAACCTGAGGAGGGAACTCCGTGCATGGCCACATGGGGGCCCCCACCCCAAACAGCATGACTTCTTTTGGATTTTCTCTGACCTGTTGAAGTTGTCTTCCATTTTGGTGAGCATCTTTAGGGCCATAGTCTCGATGTACATTTTAGGGTGTTCACATATCTTTGTTGAATTTGGGAATATCTTGAATTAGCTGTTCTGGTGCAAAAGTGTGAGTGATTTCCTCTGATTTCTACTATCTTTGATAACCTGTGAAGACCTGGATCTGGGGTCCTGATAGTAGATCACTTGACATCTGGAGGTTTTTTGTTTTGTTTTGTTTTTCCTTCTTGGGAGATGACCTCTCTTTGTATCCTACTGCCTGAGTGCTGACCTTTTCTTTCTTTCTTCTTTTTTTTTTTTTCATTACTGATTCAATGGCTATTTTACATTTAAAAAAATTGCAGGGGGATAATTTCTTACCCACACATGGTGTATGCAGGTCAATACACTCTCCAAAGTTCTGTACCCACCCCGTAAGCACCATAGTTCTCCCAAAGTTCAAGAGACAGTTTGTCTGGAGTCAGGCAGTGGCTCACCTAGTAGATAGAGCACACACATCATCTTGCACAAAGACCTGGATTCAAGCCCCTGATGTCTACTTGCAAGTGGGCTATTTCATTGGCCCTGTCACAGACTTAAAAACTTTAATTCACTCTGGCCAGAAAGTCAACAAAGGAGGTGAAAATGTCACATGCTGAGGATTAGGGAGTCTCATTTCTCCAGCCTGGGCTCGATATGGAAATCTCTTTCCCTCTGGCATTAGACACAATAACACAGGACTCTCTGGCAGCACCATCTGTGAACTGTAGTCCAAGAAGGTCTAGAGCAGGGGGCCAGAAAGTGACAGAGATGTACACATGAGCTATCTCCCTGCTCCAGACCTTACTCAGAAATGGCATCTCATTGCACTATGCAACCAGTGGCAAATAGTTTGCAGAACTCTTCTACTTCTTCTTCTTCTTCTTCTTCTTCTTCTTCTTCTTCTTCTTCTTCTTCTTCTTCTTCTTCTTCCTCTTCTTCTTCTTCTTCTTCTTCTTCTTCTTCTACTTCTTCTTCTTCTTCTTCTTCTTCTTCTTCTTCTTCTTCTTCTTCCTCTTCCTCTTCCTCTTCCTCTTCCTCTTCCTCTTCTTCTTCTTCTTCCTCTTCTGCTTCTGCTTCTTCTTCTTCTTCTTCTTCTCCTCCTCCTCCTCCTCCTCCTCCTCCTCCTCCTCCTCCTCCTCCTCCTCCTCCTCCTCCTCCTCCTCCTCCTCCTTCTTCTTCTTCTTCTTCTTCTTCTTCTTCTTCTTCTTCTTCTTCTAGCGTTTGCCCTTCTTCCGTAGCCAGTCAACAGCGTCAGGTTGAGCCTGATGTAAAGTTTCGAGACCTCCTTTGAATCTGGAGAGGTGACAGTCGTTGACTATGTGGGTCATAGTCTGTCTGTAGCCGCAGGGGCAGTTCGGGTCGTCTCTGGCTCCCCAGCGATGGAACATAGCGGCGCACCGGCCATGGCCTGTTCGATAGCAATTGAGAAGGGCCCAATCATAACGTGCTAGGTCAAAGCCGGGTTGACGCTTGCAGGGGTCTGTGATGAGGTGTTTGTTCTTTACCTCAGCTGACTGCCAACTCTGTTTCCAAGAGACTGGGACAGAGAAGTTCAGTGTAGGCATAGGGGACCAGATTGGGTGACGAGACGTCAAGCGTTGGACAGGGTGGGCGAAGATATCCGCATATATTGGCAGGTCCGGTCGAGCGTAGATGTGGGAAATGAACTTAGATGATGCCGCATCCCGATGATCTGGCGGGGCGATGTTGCTAAGAACTGGCAGCCATGGAACCGGGGTGGAACGGATGGTTCCAGAAATTATCCTCATGGAGGAATATAATTGGAATCGACCAAGTGGACATGGGGGCTACGGAACCATACTGGGGCACAGTATTCTGCAGTGGAATAGCATAATGCCAGAGAGGATGATCGTAGTGTGGAAGCGCTCGCGCCCCAAGAGGAGCTGGCCAGTCTTGCAATGATGTTATTCCTCGCGCCCACCTTTGCTGCAGTTTTTTTGAGATGTTTGTGAAATGACAGGGTGCGATCGAGAGTAACGCCAAGATAGACTGGCTGGGCTTCATGCGGGATTCTCGTATCGTCAAGCTGCACATTAAGCTCACGCGAGGCCGAGGCATGGTGTAGATGGAAAACAGATGCAGAACTCTGATGGGGAGAAAAACATTCTTTAAAATCAGTTTATGGGAATTCTTTTGTAAAATTGGATGTCTGAGTAATTTTTGGCTGCACATCCACTATATGGTTGATATTGTAAAGATGATCATTAAGTTTAGAAGAAAAGGAGCCCAAAACTAACCAACAAAAAGATGAAGTAAAGATATGTGTACCCTTTTTTTTTTTTTTTGCCACACATGGAATTTTTTTTCTTCTCTGAATTCTGTTAAGGAATAGGATATTAATATCCCCATTCCATGGTATGATATTTATGCTTTTTAAGATAGAGACAGTGTAAGTAGAGAAACAGAGAGAGTGAAAGAGACCACAGCACTGAAGCTTCCTCTAGAGTGGTGGGGGCCAGGTTTGAACCTGGGTCACATACACATGGGAAAGGGCACATTTTCCTAGTGAACTATTCTGCGGGCTCAAAATTTATGTTTTAAAAATAATCCCAGTTTCGAGCCCAGCCTCCACTGCATTGCAGGAAGTTTCAGTGCGGTGGTCTCTTTCTCTCTCTCTCTCTGCCTACTAGGCTGGTTTGTTCTGTTTTTCTGAGAAGAGCCACTGGGGTGTTGGTAGTAATGGCATTGTACCTGTAGACTACTTGGGGGGAATAGCTCAGTGAGCAGAGTGCAGGACTTGCATGTCAGGTTCCATCCTTCACACCTCATATGCCAGAGCAGGACTCTGCTCTCTCAAAAATAAATACATAAATGCATTTTTAAAAAAGATAAGCTATTGTTCCATTTCTCTGTGTCTTCTAACTTCATTACTTAACACTATGACATAAATCCACTTAACACAGATTAAAGATTTGCATGTAAAACCTGAAGCAAATAAAGGATATTCTAGTTGTGATGTATAAATCAATGGCATATTACTCAGCTATTAAAAAATAAAATTGTGGGCTGGAGAGATAGCATAATAATTATGCAAAAAGACTTTCATAGCTGAGGATCTGGAGTTCTAGCTTCAATCCCCAGCACCACAATAAGTCAGAGCTGTACAGTATTCTGGTCTCTCCCTCTCTCACTTTCTGTATTTGTCTCATTAAAACAAATAAAATAGGGAGTTGGGTGGTAGCACAGTGGGTTAGGAGCAAGTAGCATGAAGTGCAAGGACTGGTGTAAGGATCCTGGTTTGAGCCTCCAGCTCCCCACCTGCAGGGGAGTCTCTTCACAGGCGGTGAAGCAGGTCTGCAGGTGTCTATCTTTCTCTCCCCGTCTCTGTCTTCCCCTCCTCTCTCCATTTCTCTCTGTCCTATATAACAGTGATGACATCATCAACAACAATAATAACTATAACAACCATAAAAAACAACAAGGGCAACAAAAAGGAAAATAAATAAATTAAAAAAATAAAAACAACAACAACAACAAATCAAATAAAATATTAAACATATAAAGCCATGTTCTTTGCACAAGGCCATTTGATGAGATCATGCTATACAGAACAGCACAGAGTGAAAGACAGTTCTGAATGGTTCCTCTCATGAGTAAACTATAAACAACCAAATGGAGAAAATTTACAAAATATGATGGACATGATCTTAGACTAAAAAATGTGGTGGTGACTGGAGGGGAGGAGGATGGAGTAGAGTGTAGAGGTGGACAATTGGATAGTGGGAATGGCAACATACAGTTGTTGGTATGGGTTGCAAGGTAGGTGAATAGAGGTGTGACGCTGTACTCCAGACTAATACAGAACTGTAAATCAATACACTCATTAAAAAAAAAAAATCACAGCAAACTTGAAGAGCTGCTTCCCTCATTATTTCCCTTACTTATGGGCTTTTAGCAAGCCCTTCGGCTTGGCCAGGTGTCATGTTTATTTGTAAAGCTCATCTGATTTATTTATTTATTTATTTATTTATTTATTTATCGTTGTTGCCAAGACTTCACTTTGGGCCAATTTTTGCTTTTTGTTCTACAGATGCCGAGAGAGAGACACAGAGAGAGAGAGAGAGAGAGAGACAGATAGACAGACAGACAGAGAAAGGAGAGAGAGTTGAAGCAGCCCTCAGTATGTTAGGGGCTGGACTGGAGCCTGAGTCATGCACACGGCAGAGCAGACATACCATCCAGGTAGCTATCTTACCAACCCCACCTAGATTTTTTTCAAGTTAATTTTGGATCTAAAATTCTGTGATTTCTTTCTTTCTTTTTTTTAAACTCCTGAGGTATAAAAATCTGACATTACACTAGGAAGAAAGACCAGGCTGTAGAAACTTCATGCTGAGAAAATAAGGAATGTTCAGATAAGACTTGAAATGGAAAATTTTGACATGAAGAAACTCTAGCAGACCAAAAGGGTGGGGAGAGTGAAGAGTCATAAAATGGGATGATCCTACGTAGTTTGTTGTTTTCAAATCAGAGTTAAAGGTGCAAGGCCATGACACACCTGCATAAGAGAACACATTACAGTGCACAAGGACCTGGGTTCAAGGCTCTGGTCCCCACCTGCAGGGAGAAAGCTTCACAAGTGATGAAGTAGGATTGCAGGTATCTCTCTGTCTTGCTCCCTCTCTACCTTTCTCTCTCTTCTAAATTTCTCTGTCTCTACCCAATAATAAACAACAAAAAATTAAATCAGAGTTAAAAATGAATAAATGTGAAAATAATCATAGTAACATTAATACAAATTTAAAGGAGAGAGATTCATTTCCAACGTGGCACTCTGAGAGGTTCATCAGTGGTGCTGAGATGGTTCTGTCCCTTCCCTTTCCCACTGTGGGTTTTCCCAAGGGTCACTGGAGTAGCTTTCAGATTCGGTTACATGGAGAGTGGGCGACTGAGGAGAAGCTGACTGGAGAGACTGGCTTGTTTCTCTTCTAGACAACACTTCCTGTGGTTTTCGGAGGCAATTTCTTTGCCCAATAGTTGGGGAAATTCAGACCCTTCAATAGTCTGGAGATTTTTTATTTATTTATTTTTAGCCCTTTCTTTCCCATATCTTTGTTTCCAAGCATCCTGGCCGTGATGGGTCTAGATGACCTGTGAAGTTCTCTTTAAGGCTCACCATGAAATTATCAAGCTCTGCCCAGAATTGAATCTTATGACTAACTCCTGTCCTCTTTATTTACCTAGTCTGTTCTGAAAATATTTCTTTTTTTTTTTTTTTCTGAAAATATTTCTATAGCTTTTTTTCTCCATCCCTAAGAAACACTTCGTTGTAATTATTATGTCCTATATATTTTAGTTTTTCTCTGGTAGCAAAGAGTCAACCCAAACCTGATATTCTGCTTTTCTTGTTAAAAAGTAGAGAATTTACCAATAATAAAAACAACCATATCGATATGTGTATGTTGTTTGCTTATTTTGGGTAAAGAAAAATTGAGAGGAGAGGGGAAGCAGAGAGAGGGAGCAAGAGAGACCCTGCAGACCTGTTCCATCACTTGTGATGCTTCCCCTTACAGGTGGGGACTGGGAGTTTGAACCTGGGTCTTTATGCACTGTAATATGTTCACTCACTTGAGTGTGCCACCATCCAGCACCTAATATTTCTGTGTTTCAATGGCCCACCTATACTGCAGTAGACTTCAAAGATAAACATTATGTTCAATACTTATAACAATTCATAAGTTCAGTATTATAATGTCACATTTTCCAGGCTAGTACATGGGAGTTATAGGTTACCCTCACCCCTGTCTGACTTTATTCAATTCCTACAAAAGTCTGTGCTTATGTATTCACTGGTGGGGGGAGGGAGGAATGACACGGATGACACACCCACAGGAACATCCAGAGCTATTTTTTTCTGTACTGGGGAGGGGTGGTTAATGGTTTATAGTCAACAGTAAAATACAGTAGTTTGTACATGCATAACATTTTTTAGTTTTCCACATAAAAGTTCAATCCCCTCTAGGTCCTCTTCTGACATCATGTTCCAAGATCTGAACGTCCCCCTCCACTCCAGGGTCTTTTACTTTGGTGCATTACACCTAATTTAGTTCAAGCACCCACGGCTATTTTGAGTCATTAGCTTAGCAGATATTTCTTGATCTTCTGTTTCCATTTTTATATTACTATCATTATTTTTGGGCCACATGTGCTTAACCCACCGCCTGACCTAGCTATCATTATTTTAAACCACAGCACTGCTCAGCTCTGGCTTATGGGGTTCTGGGGATTGAACCTGAGACTTTGGAGCCTCAGGCATGAAAGCTTTTTGTGTAACCACTATGCTGTCTCCCCAGTCCCTGTTTGGTTTTGGTTATGCCTTAAGTGTGCAGTGCCCAGTATTGAAAGACAGAAAAGTGTTATGAATCTTGACTGTGCAACAAACTTGTTAGAATGTTATTTTACTCTGCTTCTAAAGAGAGAGGCCACAGTTACAACCTGATAAATGATGCGCTCAGCTTGCAAGTTCTAATTATCCACAAAGCCTCGTTCGCATATTCTTCTTAATTAACCTCCCTGGCTTGGGTGATATTTGGCTTTTTTCTCTCCCTGCCTGGGGGTGGGCATGGAAAGGCAGAGGTGACTTAACCTACTAGTCAGTTTTGAGAACTTAAGGCCATGCTCTCTGAATGCTCTGGGTGACTGGTTGCCTGGTAGGAACATGTTTACAGATGAATTTTAGTCTTAGTTGCCTTTTACCAGAGCAAATATTGTGTAGGTGTTAAATTCTAGGAAGTCTGAAGAATTTCAAAATGCCTCGCCGTGGTTCCTAATATAGATATGACCATAATGAGAGGAAATAGAATATTATGGTAAAAACAGCTTTTTTTTTTTTTTAACATGGGGAGAACTGATGGCTTTCCTGCATATTTCACTGATAGCCCCCGACCAGCAGTGGTCTCTTGGTTAACCAGAGCTCTCAATGCAGTAACCAAGGTCACGCATGGCCTATGGGCCCAGCCCAGGCAGCTACTGGTCTGGGTTGGGGAGGAAGTGGAGGTTGGGGTTAGAAGACCATCATTTTATTGTTGTTGTTCTTGTTTGTTTGTTTTGTTTTTAAGTGGTGCCAGCACATCTCAGCTTGGGGCTTTCCTTTATTTGTATTTGTGGGGAGCTGGTTCAAAAACTGTGTGGTATCTTACACTCTGAGTAAGATTTCAGATACACATCTTGCTTCTTCTGTTTGGTTTTTGGAGAATGCTGCTGATGTTTTAGAGGTGATGGGCTTCTAGATTTGGAAGGGGAAAAAAAGGTGGCATACTTTTACTTAAATGGGGAGTGTAAACTAATGATTTTTTAAAAGAATGTTTTTCTTTCTAAGATGGCAGCTAAGTATCCTGTACTCAAGAAATCTCTTTGCCTGAAACATTTTACTCTCATAATATTTCTGCAAAATTGGGTAACTGATGTATTTCTTGTAGTCTTCTAATGTGCATACCAGCCACATAGACTGGAGAAATGGAAAAATGAAACAGTAATCAGTGAAACGTCCATTCCACAGGTGTGTGCCTAGGTCTTGTGTATGGTAAGGTGTGTAGTTTACTAGGTGAGCTACTCTTTGGCCCCTAAATATCTACTTCTAGACATTGCCAAGAAGTACTGCTTTACTTACTTTGAACCAACTTAATTTAGTACCAAATCCATGAAAAATTCATTTCAGTGAATATAACTTTAAAATATGGTCTGTACACTGGGGTTAAATTGTGAAAGCATTTATAAAAAGAACTACCCCTCCCCCAATACAGATACCTACAACCTTAGGATAGATAGATCAGAATCATTTGGTTCTCTCAGTAGCTAAGATACAGTTATTAGTAGATAGCATCAAATGACAGAATTCATGGTGAGGTGCTTGCTTTGGCAGCACATATACTAAAATTGGAACAATACAGTGAAAAGTAGCATGGCCCCTGCATAAGGATGACACAAAAATTTGTTGTAAATTGTTCCATTAAAAAAAAAATCATGATGAGGTTAAATATTGTATGGTAAATCTTAACTATGGGATTCTCAAAGAAAACCAAGCTCCCATATAATTTGGTTATAATAATGATTAATTTTCTATTATCTATTATCTATTAATTTTCTATTATCTATTTCTGTTATCTATATCTATTATCTCCTTAAACGCTAAGACTGAAAGGAACTTTCCCCATTCTCTTTAACAATCTATATTTTTCCCAGTTCTGGAAACTCTAGGACTGTGTATTCCTTGATGCCTCTCCTCTTATCCCTTCCCCTGTTTTACTACCTCTGCTGACTTCAATTCAATCAATGCATCTAGTGCCACCGTGCCACATTATGCTGCCACTCACTGCCTCTTCCCTTTGGATTATATCTGGAGATACCAAGCCTGAGATCTCAAACTTCCAACTCCAATATTCCTGTGAGACCTCTCCTAACACATGGGACTACCTAGTTCCATTTCAAATGGTGCTCTCTCTAACAAAGTTACAGACCCTAAATATAGAGCAGGGCCTAGGGGATGGGGTGCGTGTATATATCCATAAGTTAGGGTCAACTATATAGCTTAAGGTAAATGCTTACTAGTCTACTGTGATCAAACTTGGACCTAATCAGCTTGGCAAGCAAGTAGAAAGGCCTAAAGAAGGCACCACAAATTGTCTAATCAAATTTTACTTACTTAGATCTAGACACTTTCCTCTTGTACCCCCCACTTCACTTCCCCCAATCACTCTATCTACTCAAAAACTACACAAAAGAAAGTAAGATATATCTCCTAATCAATTCTGATAGCAACAGCATCACTGTCACCCCTTGATAATCTTTAGAAGAAACACTGTATATAATTGGCCAAGATATATATATATATATATATATATATATATATATATATATATATATTTATGTATATATATCAACTAGAGGACAATTACTGCATGAGGTTTTTTATTTTTGGGAGTTATAAAATTACAAATAACAGGGGTACAATTCCACACTGTTCTCACCATCAGAGTTCTGTATCCCAATTCCCTCCACTGGAAACTGCGGTAATTCTCCCAAGGTCACATATATGGGTTGACTATTATTTCTATAACTATATTTATATATATTTGCCTAATTTTTCTGTTCCTGCCTTCTCTTCCTGCTTAAGTCATACCTACATCTATTACTGCTTCCAAATGTCTTTCCTTTTTACCTCTTCTCTCTCGAGTCTTGATGGAGTTGTAGTTCAGAACCATCTGGTCATCTTCCTCTAACAACCCTCCCCACCCCCACCCCCACAGGAGTATGGACCAAAATTCTTTATGGGATGAAAAAGGTTGGAGTTCTGGATTCTGTAATTACTTTTCTTCTGGACGTGGACATTGGCAGGTTGATCCATACTCCCAGCCTGTTTCTATCTTTCCCTAGTGGGCTAGGGCTTTAGAGAGGTAAGATTCTAGGACACATTGGTGAGGTTGTCTTAGGTTTATGGGGTCTGGCCTTATGTTAGGAAGGAAATACACCTTGGATTTTAGTGGGGTCTAAGTTAACTTTAAATTTTACTGCCTGATTTATCTGATGATTCTAATAAAGGTTGTCAAAAGGACAATCCTGGGCAGACTTCACTTGCTACAGGGAAGATCAAAGTCTTTAGGAGACTATCAGGAAACTGATGAGCTGTTTTCATCTCTCCTGGACATTTTCTCTGGGGAAATTCAAAGAAATTCATCAGTAACAGATACTCTTTCTGTTTCAAAGACCAGAGACTGATTGCAAGGTCTTCCAGAGCATTCTACTGCTAAGAGTGTTTGGCAAAGAGAATATGATTGTATACTTTGCCTCAAGTTTTCCTTTCTCAGTGAACACAATTTCCTTTCCTTAGTGAGGGCAAGTGCCCTCATTTCTAGGTAACATATTCTTAAAATAGATATGCAAAATGCATATGCAAGGGAGAGGAGAACAAAGGGAGTATGAATGAAATAGAAAAGAAGGAGCTTAGTGGTAAGGGAAAGAAGATGGTGGCCAGGAACATAGGCCAGCTGGTAGAGTACAGAACTTGCATACCTGAGGCTCCTGGTTTGATCCCTGGCCCAGAATGTACTAGAGTGGTGGTGCACTAGCCACCTTCTTTCTCTTCCTCTCTCATGTGAAACTTCTGTTTCACATAAAATAAAGTAATTTTTTTTTTTTTTTTACAAAGTACAAGAAAAAGAGAAAACGACATTGGATCAGATACTGTAACTATCTTCCTGCGGAAGGAAGATAAATTCAGTTAACAGAATTAAATATCAACTTTTAAAATTAAAGATAGCTTATCAATATGTGTTTAGAAGATCTACAATAGTAAGCTATGCCTTTTATGTAGAATTGAATCAGATCCGGAAATAATATATATCCACAGAAAACAGTAGTGGTGTTGTGATGAGAAAGGAAAGTGAAAGAACTTTATTTTTAGAATTATTTTACTAGAAAAAAAAGATAAGAATGAACTGTTAATTACCAGGAATTCATTCATTCTGTTGATAAACCTGCATCGAGTTAATATTCCTCGCTCCCTTCAAGGAGTTTGAATGCTCATGGTAAGATGAACTGTATACAAGTTGACAGGTATATAAGACCAAGTAATGACAAATGTATTTAAATAGTGAACTGTGCTCATTGAGTTTATTATCCAAATACGTATTTTCAAATTTGGCCGCTATGAAAAGATTTTATTTTTGACTTTTAAAAATCATAGAAAGCACACTCCCTTGTGAACTGCCATTGCTACAGATTGCTTGCTGGTTGGTGTAAGGCAGAATCTGGAAAATAAGTCTCAGCTGAAGAAGAAAATATGAGGCAGTTATTTTTGGTTCTAGCTTAAGTAGTTTTTATTTTCCAAGTATGTGACTTTTGGTTTGTAAGGAAAGCTCTCGTCTCTTTAACTTCCTGTTTGAGTAGTAAAACATTAGTCTAGGATGGTCTACTATGACCAAGGGATAATGATAGTTTATTTGCTGGAGAACTTTGCTTTTCCCCTGCCCATAAACACAGTCCAGGGAGGATGAAACCGTCACCACAGCACATGTGTGCATTTTGCTGAATTGGCCAGAACTGTATAATCTGAATCTGATCTTAGAAGTTAGGAATTATACTGGGAAATCTAGCTGAAACAGACTAAATCTGAAAATACAAAAATCACATTTTAGCTCTCAATGGCAATTGTTTAGAATAGCAACAGAAGCAAAATTCAGTTAAAACATTTATTTTTTAAAGCAGATCACTCACTAGATGGAAAATTTGGTCCCTCTTGCATAGACATCTTTCTTCATGTCACAAGAAAGTAGATAAAATACAAGTAGGATCAGCAAAGTAACTCACCTTGGTAGTGCCATTTTAAAAATGTTTTAATTTATTTATTATTAGATAGAGACAGAGGAATTGAGAGGGGAGGAGGAGGACAAGGAAGAGGAGAAGGGGGAGGAGGAGGAGGAGAGAGAGAGAGACCTGCAGCCCTACTCCACCAGTCATGAAGCTTTTCCCTGCAGGTGGGGACCAGGGAGGGGCTTGAACCTGCAACCTTGCACACTGCAATGTGTGTGCTTAACCAAATGCACCACCTCCTGGCCCCTCAGTGTGCCCTTTCTTTTCCACAGACATGATCCAAGCTCCAGTCCTGATCCCGCTGCCACTGGAGGAAGCTTCAGTGCTACGACATCTCTCCCTCTCTCTGTCTCTGTCTGAAAAAGTCAGCCCAGAGCAGTGAAACACTAGTGATGGGGGGGGGGTGGAGAAAACAAATGTTAAATGACCATATCGCCTAGTAATTTACTTAAAAATATGTATTTCTGATTTACTGAATAGAGACAGAAATTGAGAGGGAGGTAGAGGAGGGGAGAGAGACATGAGCAGTACTATTTAACCACTTAGCTTTCCTGCTGCAGGTGGAAAAGCTAATGTGCAAGCAGCAGGTCCTTGCACATTGTCATTTGTGTGCTTAGCCGGGTGCTCCCCCCCCAAGTGATTTGATTTGTATATTAGGTAAGGCACTTGTGTCTCTGTTAGATGGACTAAAGTGTTCAGAATACTCAAGAAAGAACCTTTCTCCCCCAATCCATTTTAATTATTTTTAATGTTTCACATATTGTACCAGGTATTTTTCTTGAGTATATTCACTGTTGTATTTATTATATACAGTACTTACTGATTATATGGTGACTTAGCAAGATAAAGGCGAATACCGAGACAGTAGACAATCATTATACTTGCTATTAAATTTGTGAT
Source organism: Erinaceus europaeus (assembly GCF_950295315.1). Taxonomy (NCBI): domain Eukaryota; kingdom Metazoa; phylum Chordata; class Mammalia; order Eulipotyphla; family Erinaceidae; genus Erinaceus; species Erinaceus europaeus. The sequence goes on along the minus strand of NC_080164.1, from coordinate 117,675,308 downwards.
TACTGAAGCAACACACACAAGCATAGGTCCTTATTTTCTGACAGTGAGAAGTTAATGCAATATTGACTATTTCGCTGGCATTTTTCAGGTGGGATTTGAGCTCAGTCCATGAACTCAGTGGGTCTATGTAATTGTCTTGCATTAGTGCAAGGTTAACTGGAATGCAATACATGAAATAATAACTACTATAAATTTTCTCTTCTTCATATGTGCTTAAGACACCCTGTCCAAGTGCTCCCAGTGTCCTCTGGGTTCTTGTGGGCAGAACTTTCTCACAGGGACATTCTTCAGTGATGTCTAGTTATATTAGTGATCTCCCAAGTAACACGGATATTCTTGAATCTCCATATTTCTTGCTCTGATGTATGCATCTGTTGAAATGCTCTTTTTTTTTTAAACCTCGTTTGCTTCCTTTTTTTTGTCAATCATTTTTCTTCACTCTAAACACTGCCCTGATTTCTTCATCAACCAAAATATCAGTAATAGAATGTTGGTATTTAGAAGATTATCCTGAAGCTCTAGAGTTCTATGGTGTGGTTACAATCCTACCCAATACAAATGGGAAATGAGAGTGAAAAGGCACCATGGCCCTGTTTCTCCTTCAGACATTCTGCCTTCACTTCTGACCCCCTCTCTCCCCATTTCTCTCTGTCTCTATCAAAAATAAAGAAAAAAAAAAAAGGAAAAATAACAAATGTCCATTGGAAGCGGTGAACTTGCTGTGCAGGCACCAAGCCATAGTGATAACTCTCATGGCAAAAGTAAATAGATGAAATAAGTTAAAATAAGTTAAAAAGATAAAGTAAAAACTATAAGTGAACTCCTTATTTTCTTTCCTGCTATGCTTCCTTATACTGCTCTTTTGCTACACCAGCAAAAGTTCCGTATCATATTAAGTTTTCCTCCTATTTGTCAGTGTTTATGCACTGATTCATTTCAAAAGTGGTGGACTCTTCTAAGCTGGCTTCCTTTTCCTCCATTCCAGGCTTTGTGGCAAGAAAAGTGACCTAATTGTGTAGAGAAGAGGATTTGCATTTGTCAGGTTTGATCCTGGGCATACCAATAAAGGAGTGAGTCTGTGATCTGGCCTTTGATATCTCTATTTTCATAGGAAATAGACATAAAATCTTAAAAATAAAGACTCACCTGGTAGAGTCCACATGTTATTATGCACAAGGATCTGAATCTGATTCCCCAGGATACCATATCTGCACATGGGGAGGTGGGAAGAATGGTGCTGTGGTGTTTTTCATCCTCTCTCTGTCTCTCTTTCTCTCTTTGCCTGCAGGGTTATCTCTGGGGCTAGGTGCTTGTATGCACTACGAATTCACTGCTCCTGTGGCCATTAAGAAAAAAAAAATTTTTTTGATAGAACAAAGAGAAACTGAGAGGGGGAGGAGATGATAGACAGAGGGAGAAAGACAGGCACTTGCAGACCTGCTTCACCGTTTGTAAAGCCATCTCCCTGCAGGTAGGGAACCGGGGGCTCAAACCAGGATCCTTCCACAGATCCTTTCTCTGTCTTCTCTATCTTTCTCTGCCTCACACTCTCCTAAAATAAAATAAAAAAAAATGAAAGGCTACTAGGAATGATGGAGTACACAGGCACCAAGTCCCAGGGATTAAAAACATAAACAACAAACAAACAAAATCCCATATGCTTCCTTTTCCTGTGTTCACACTCTGTCATATGGTGCACCGCAGGCAGCAAAGAAAAGCAAGAAAAGTGGCTGGGTCCTTAATGATTTTCTTAGGCCACAGAAATCAACTAGGCAACTACTTCTCTCTAGCTTCAATGTGAAGCCACTGCTGGTGTTGGACTGTACAGCAGCAAAAGGCGCACTAGATTCCTGTTGAGTTTCCTGTGGAACACTTATATCCTCACATCACCATGGCATCTGTTACTGATGCTGCCATAACAAGTCCTACAGAGCAGTGCTTTCTGATAGAAACTTACTGCCTCACTGGGAACTAGAAGCCCAGCATCAAAGTGTAGGCAGAGTTGACTCTAGGAATGCTGAGGGAGTAGAGTTGGACTGCTGTAGTTCTCCACTAGATTTTATGAGTCTGACTAGTCAGATCTCTTATATGAGTACAATTATGCACTATTTTATTGTGGTTTTTTTTAATGACTGGCTTATTTTAATTAGCATAATATTCTCAAGGCCCATCACATTAGAGTGCAGGAGAGGATTTCTTTCTGTTTCAAAGTAGAAAACTATGCCATCATACCATTATATTTCAAACATCCGAATGAGCTGCCAAACTTGGGACATTTTTACTAGTTAATAAAATCAACTAGGGAGACAGCATAGTGGTTATATATGCAAAAATACTTTCAAGTCTGATGCCTCAAGGTCCTAGGTTCAATCCCAGCACCATCATAAACCAGAATTGAGCATAGCAGCACTCTGGTAAGTAAGTAAGTAAGTAAATAAATAAATAAATTCCATAAGCAGCTTCTAAAAATGTAGGAGTCACTGCCATATATCATCCTTCCAATTTTAAAATTGTAAAGATCTAAGATATTAGAGAGTCAGAAAGTAAATGAACAAAAAAGGTTTAAAACATCATGTAGGCAAATAAATTATTTGAAGATTTTAGCCATATTATTATCAGTAGTAGTTATTATTGCCAGAGTGCTGCACCTGCATGAGTTAACCTTTCACCTTTTTATTTCATATTTAGAAAGAGAACCAGAGAGAAAGAGAAATAGAGGTACCATAGCACCATTCTGTCATTCACGAATCTTCTCCTGGGACCATACATGGTGCTCCCTTGTGGTGCCAGTGGCTCAAACCCAGGTACTTGTGCACGGTCAAATCACTCTACCAGGTAAGCCACCTCCTGCCTCCTCCATTGTGATTATTAATGTCATGCAGTATTCTGCAAACAGTAAAAATCAGTGGCTGTGGATTCTTAAAACATAACTTATTTGTTCTACTGGTGAACCTTTCAGTCTTGTTTCCTGATACAAGTTAACATTTAACATGAACTTAGTTAAACTTTATGATTCCTTTCATGGTTAGATAAAAGATTATCAAAACCATTTTCACAGATCAGTTTTTTTTTTCTTCCTTGCATGAATCAGGGCAAACAGAAAGCTGGACCATATGGAAGAAGACAGGAATGTTTTTTCTCTTCTCCGGTAGTTTGATGCCCTTAGATAACAGCAGCAAAAACATAGGAAACACTGCTTTACTCTCTCTCGCTGGTTTTAAAATTCAGTCTTGCAGCTCAATCAGTTATGTGTTTGGTTGATAGGTGACATAGCAGTGGGGGTAGAGCTGAAGTTTTAGCTGGGGTAACTTACTTGTGGCAAGTAATGGGTGAGCTTAATAAAATTCCTGTGAATTTGGGGACATCAGCCACTTACATCAACCAAACGTAAGTGCCACAGAAGAAGAAGGCAAGGCAATATTGTCTGTGGGGAAGTCCACCATTACTCCAAGTCTACAGGCTGCTATTGCTGAAGGAACCACAACAGATTATTTTGACCAAATCCCCCAGTCCCCTGTGACTACAAAAGACATCCTTTCAGATTGATGTCTTCGCATGGACTTCTTGCATTCTCACACACAGACTCTATTTAAATAACTACAGAGATAATGATCTCCCAGTGTAAACATAAGTGTCAGGAGATTCTCAGATAACCCCTTCTAAAGCAAATACTTTGTCACATTTGTGTGACTTTTATTTTCCCCCTACACAATCTGCTTTTCTCAGTGTCGTAGACTGTGACCTGTAACTCTGTCTGAATCTGAGGCTTGGATGACTAGAACTCCCTCCCCTGCACAATTTTCCTGGTCTAGTGCTTGTCCTTTGTTTCTTTCTTTACCTCCTTTCACTGCAGTGGGGAGTATTATTTTATGTTGACAGATATAATTTGTTAACCTGATTCAATCTTAATTAAAAGACAGTTTATTACTATAGCTCTCTTTACACACACACAAATACATATATTTCCCCCAGCAAAGTTATCTCTAGGGTTTGATTTTTACATATTTCCACCATGCCCAGTGTTTATTTTTTCCCTTTTTTTAATGATCTTTATTTATTGGATAGAAACAGTCAGAAATCAAAAGGGTAGGGAAGATAGAGAGGAAGAGAGGAAGAGAGACACCTGCAGCCCTGCTTCACCACTTGCAAAGCTTTCCTTCTGCAGGTGGGGACCGGGGCTCAAACCCGGGTCCTTGTGCACTGTAACATGTGCGCTCAACCAGGTGCGCCACCACCCGGTCCCTATTTTTCCCCTTTTTGATCGAAGGTGAGAGATAGAGAGTGATAGAGAGGGAGGGGGACAGAGAGAAGAACAGACATCTGCAGCACTGCTTCTCCACTTGTGAAGTATCCCCCCTGCAAGTGGGGACTTAGGGTCCCCACACATGGTAAAGTATGTATTCTACCAAATATACGACTCCCCAGACCTGAAATATATATTGATAAAATATGTTCATTTTTTCATGTGCCAAGGCTTTATCTTCTTACTTAGTTTGTGTTTTGGCATTTGGGTACCATAAAATAGGTCTTGATTTTTTGACTATCTCTTCATTTTTGCATAGAAATATAGACAGAAGACAACACTAAGATACCACCTCACTCCTGTAAGAATGGCATACATCAAAAAGGACAGCAGCAACAAATGCTGGAGAAGATGTGGGGACAGAGGAACCCTTTTACATTGCTGGTGGGAATGTAAATTGGTACAGCCTCTGTGGAGAGCAGTCTGGAAAACTCTCAGAAGGCTAGACATGGACCTTCCATATGATCCAGTAATCCTCTCCTGGGGTTATACCCCAAGGACTCCATAACACCCAACCAAAAAGAGGTGTGTACTCCTATGTTCATAGCAGCACAATTCATAATAGCTAAAACCTGGAAGCAATCCAGGTGCCCAACACCAGATGAGTGGCTGAGAAAGCTGTGGTATATATACACACAATGGAATACTATGCAGCTATCAAGAACAATGAACCCACCTTCTCTGACCCATCTTGGACAGAGCTAGAAGGAATTATGTTAAGTGAGCTAAGTCAGAAAGATAAAGATGAGTATGGGGTGATCCCACTCATCAACAGAAGTTGAGGAAGAAGATCTGAAAGGGAAACTAAAAGCAGGACCTGATCAAATTCTAAGTAGGGCACCAAAGTAAAAACCCTGTGGTGAGGGGTAGACATGCAGCTTCCTGGGACAGTGGGGGGTGGGAGTGGGTGGGAGGGGTGGGAGTGGGTGGGAGGGATGGGTCACAGTCTTTTGGTGGTGGGAGTGGTGTTTATGTACACTCCTAGCAAAATGTAGACATATAAATCACTAGTTAATTAATATGAGAGGGGGAAAATCAATTGTATGTCTCAAAGTTTTTCAAAACACAAACTGAATTTTTTTAATATATAGGCTGTGTATTTGATATGCGGACTCTCTCAAAAGCCTAGACCAAGTAGATTAGAAGCATCCAATAGCACAGCTATATACAAGATACTGGATACTGTACAGCAAACCATAACAAAGGGACTTTTCAAAGTTAACCCAATTAACAAATAATCTGATGATAACATTAACTATCGCTTGTCTTTTTGAACCCTAAGACAGCAGGAACCTCACATCTCCACTATAGAGCCCCTACTTCCCCCAGTCCTGGAACCCTTGGTTAGGGCCCACTTTCCCGTATGCCTCTCCCAATCCATACCAAATAATATTGCATCCACCGATCACAACCTAACCAACGCAATGATTGCCACCTCAACATGCTTCACCTCAGACTGTGTCCAGAGACTTCACGTGTGGAATGACAACCCTTCAGCTTCATTACTCGGGTGAGACCTTTCCTTTTATAGTACACTCTAATTTCATCTCAGGTGGTTCACTTTCTAACAAAGTCCCATAACCTAGATATACACCAGTTTCTGTGAGAGAGAGCTTATGTTCACACGTATCCATAAACTACTGCAAAATATATACCTGAAAGCAGAAGTACACTAGAGTTTGCAGTGAGTACCTCCCTAACACTTCCTCTCCACTATTCCAAGCTTTGGGCCCATGATTGCTCAACAATTTGTTTGGCCTCGAATGTTAACTCTCTTTTCAATCACCAGGTTCCAGATGCCACCAGGATGCTGGCCAGGCTTCCCTGGATTGAAGACCCCACCAATGTGTCCTGGAGCTCAGCTTCCCCAGAGACACACCCTACTAGGGAAAGAGAGAGGCAGACTGGGAGTATGGACCGACCAGTCAACGCCCATGTTCAGCAGGGAAGAATTACAGAAGCCAGACCTTCTACCTTCTGCAACCCTCAATGACCCTGGGTCCATGCTCCCAGAGGGCTAGAGAATGGGAAAGCTATCAGGGGAGGGGGTGGGTTATGGGGATTGGGTGGTGGGCATTGTGTGGAGTTGTACCCCTCCTACCTTATGGTTTCGTTAATTAATCCTTTCTTAAATAAAAAAAAAAGAATAAAGGAATATATGCTCAAAAAAAAAAAAGAAATATATATGGAAAAAATACACCCTGACCTTTATGACAAGCCCATATTTGGTTTTCCCCCATCCCTTTTCCCTGCCCAAGACTTCCATTCATATTGTTGCTGACAACATTCAGGTGGGTATATGTGGTATCAAGGCACAGATAGGTTCATTACTCAGCAATAGATGACTTTCCTTACAAACAGGACATAGAATCAATGATGCTGGCTAGAGATACTGTCTGCCTGAATCTTGTTTCTGAGTCTTCACCTCTGAACCATTTTTATGAACTCTAACTAAGCTGCATGATACCTTTTGCCCAACGTTATCTACATAGAGGTGGGTTAACATTGACTGGAAGGTAACTGAAAGAAGAGACAACAATGTGAGTCACAGGTCTGGTGCACCAGTTAATGTGACATTCATGATGCAAATCCCCCAGAAAGGGTCAACTTTATCAGCATTGTAGAGAATAAAGGACTGTTATCAGACTCCCAAGACTTGGAAGCTATTTACAATATTCCAGAATCTATTTACAATCTGTCTTGTCTCCCAGAAGGGTCATTCAAGACACAGGCAAGATGAGAAAGTGGTGACACCACCAGCTATAAATAGTCCAGCCTGTATTTGTCCTGAGACAGTGTGTTCTGCAAAGAACTGTGGATATTTGGATTCTTTTAAAGAACAGTGTCTATTTGAACTTAGATTTGCAAGTAAGTGCAGATGAGAAAAGAAAGCTCCCAGGGAACACAGCACACTCATGCTCGTGTGGAGTAACTATTGTTTTTTTGTTTGTTTTTGGTTTTTAGTTATAGTCACAAGAGGGGAAGTTTCCATTTTGTTTGTCTGTGGGGGCAGGGCTCCTGCACAAACTTCATTAACTTTTCTTAGGCAGTATTTGCCAAGTGCCAGACAGGCAGGCCTGAGCACCATGAATGCTAAAAGCCAGCAAAGAAGAAAAACAAGCGCACTGAGAATTATTAATTGTAAGCCAGTGTAGCAAAGGCTTCACAGGAGGGTGTGGGGGATGGAAGGGGAGAGAAGCTGGGTAGCTGACTCACTCTGATGTGCCTGGAACTCTTCTGTTGGAGAACCAAATGTCCTGTGTTCTGGAAATCCCCTTAGTGTCAGCTGAGGGCAGGTAACTGGTCACCTTAGTGAGGTGCCCAGTTGAGGGTAACTGGGCATAGTAATGAGGGGGCAGTAACTTCTCAGAAAATGTTCCAAAAGACAGAAATATTTAAGTTGTATCTGGAAAAGATGGAAGTAGAATTCAAGAGTGATAATTGGAATCATGGTCCCAGAGATACCCATTTCTCATCATTAGAACCTGTGAATGTACCTTATATGATGGAAGGGATTTTGTAGATGGGATTAATTTAGGATAGTTGAGGATAGAGAGGATGCTGGATTCTCTGAGTGGGTCTTACATATAATCCTTAATTATTATTATTATATTGCTGCCAGGGTTACCGGGGCTCAGTGTCAGCACTAGGAATCCACTGCTCCAGGTGGCTTTTTTTTTCCCCTTTCTTCCTTTCATTTTTCCTTCCTTCCTTCCTTCCTTCCTTCCTTCCTTCCTTCCTTCCTTCCTTTCTTTCTATTTTATTTTACAGAATAGAGAGAAGTTGAGAGGGGAGGGGAGATAGAGGAGAGAGACAGAGGCACCTGCAGGCCTGCTTCACCACTTGTAAATTGGCCCTCCCTGCTGGTGTGAAGCAGGAGCTTGAACTTGGGGCCTCGTGCTTGGTGATATGTATGCTTAACCAGGTACACCACTCACTGCCCAACCCCCTAAATAACTTTATAAAAAGGAAGCAGTGGGAGATTTGACACTAGAAGAAGAAAGGAAATACAAGGCTCAGGTATGGCAATAATTTCTATCATTCTAAATCAGTCAGTTTGTGACTCTTTATGAAGGCAGTTCTAGGACAATGCCCGAGCTTATCTAGTGGTGGCTGGTACCCAATTCTAACAAATATATTTCAGTCCAAAGAATTCAAAATAAAAGTATATGTTCACAACCTTAAGTTTAAAGGATGTTAGACAGATTCGAATGTTTCTGGCTTGGACAGAAAAGGAATTAGTTTGGCTCTTAAAATAATGAAGTCTAAAACATTGTAAAAATGCCTACTAATCAAATGAGTCATGTTAGTAGCACTGGTTGTGGGTTGTGACTGGTAACCATTTGGAGCAGCCATCTTAAAAAGAGACATGGAATTTATCTGTGTGGCATATGGGGAAATGAATGAATCCAGGGTCTAGTGAACAGTGGAGTAGCACCAGTGACCTGTCTTCCCAGGCCAAACTTTTTAGCTTTATTTTGAGAGAGAGAGAGAGAGAGAGAGAGAGAGAGAGAGAGATATGAGAGTTTAAAGAGAGAAAGAGGCAAGAGTTACTACAGTAACCAGTAGCCACTTCACCTTTCATGCAGTGCCAGGGCTGGAACCCAGAGCCTCACACATCGTAAGGTGAGTGCTGTGCCAGGAGAGAGCTCTCTAGGCCCTTGGAGTATTTATTTATTATAAGGTGTAGAGATAGACAATCTTTTTTTTTTTTGCCTCCAGGGTTATTGTTGGGGCTCAGTGCCTGCACCACAAATCCACTGCTCCTGGAGGACACTTCCCCCCTTTTTTGTTACCCTGGTTGTTTTTTTTTAAACCACTGTTGTGGTTATTATTATCATTGTTATTGATGTCATTGTTGGATAGGACAGAGAGAAATGGAGAGAGGAGGGTAAGACAGAGAGGGGGAGAGAAAGACACCTGCAGACCTGCTTCATTGCCTATGAAGTGACTCCCCTGCAGTTGGGAGGCCGGGGGGCTTGAACCGGGATCCTTCTGCCGTCCCAGTGCTTTGTATCACGTGCGCTTAGCCCACTGCACCTAACCCCCGAGATTGACAATCTTGACTTGTTCCTAGCTGAGCTCCAGTTCCAGTGAATACACTGGACACCCAGCAACTGTGTGAAGGAGGGTGGAAGCAAGGATGGGGGGTAGGAGGCAGAGACAAGAAGGCTTGAACGTTCTACCACAATCTACAGGCACCATTGTAATTCTCATTTCTTTCTAAAATTAAGTTGAGGCTGGTCTGAGTGCAGTGATGTTTACACTTAATTGATCACAGCCAGTTACATATTTCTTGAGAATTGGGGAGTAACGCAGCGGGTAAAGCGCACGTGGTGCGAAGCACAAGGACCCACTCCAGCAGCTGCCTCCCTACCTCAGGGGAGTCGCTTCACAGGCGGTGAAGCAGGTCTGCAGGTGTCTATCTTTCTCTCCCCCTCTCTGTCTTCCCTTCCCCTCTCCATTTTTCTCTGTCCTAACAACGACGATGACATCAATAACAACAACAATAACTACAACAGCAAAAAAAAAAAAAAAAACAAGGGCAACAAAAAAGGGAAAATAAATAAATAAAATATAAAAAATTAAGTTGAGGGAGTCGGGCTGTAGCGCAGCGGGTTAAGCGCAGGTAGCACAAAGCACAAGGATCGGCATAAGGATCCCGGTTCGAACCCCAGCTCCCCAGCTGCAGGGGAGTCGCTTCACAGGCGGTGAAAGTCTGCAGGTGTCTATCTTTCTCTCCTCCTCTCTGTCTTCCCCTCCTCTCTCCATTTCTCTCTGTCCTATCCAACAACGACAGCAACAATAATAACTACAACAATAAAACAACAAGGGCAACAAAAGGGAATAAATAAATAAATTAAATATTTTTTAAAAATCAAGTTGTATCCAAAGTTCTTTCACTATTTTTTAAAAGTTAATTTCATCTTTTCAATATAGGATTGTGAACCTGTGGTGAGATCCCTCTATTAGTTCATTAGTCATCTCAAAAAAAGAGCCAACAGGTCCCACATGGAGTCGTTTGTGCTAAATTCACATCATCATGCTAAGATTTAATGCCCAACTTAATTGCTGTTTCCTAGGAGAAACTGAAACTGGCCAATCTTGAGGTGTCCTGGTCTGAAAACAATCTACCCTTTTCAGGAACTTCCTTGTCCTGCTCGCTTCTGCCTATAAAAGCAATTTCTACCGCTTTCCAGAGCTACACTTAATGCTGCTTCATTTGTGATTTGCTGATTAAAGTAAATAAGAGTTTTTTAATGTATGCATTTGATTTCATTTTTTTCCATTCACATTAGTCTTTTATTTTTCTTTTAAACATTTATTTCCACTCCTATTCTCTCTCCTGGTCTACTGTCTTATAAATGTTACCACACAGAAAGCATGGTGGAAAAAAAGAATTGTAAGTTAAAATAATTGAAAAGAAATCCTCTATGGGTCAGATGTTGTTTTGCTACATGTAAGAGACATTTTATAGCAATATAATTCAATTTGGGAGACAGGAGACTTATTTTTTAATCCTACCACTGATGTATGTGGTGTATGTGGCACTGAATAAACTTCCTCAGCTCTGATTTTTCTTTGGAATCCAAACTCAATAATATGTAATAATGTATATGTATATATGTACACACACACACACACACACACACATATATATATATATATATATATATATATATATATATATATATATATTGTACAAATTACCTGCTAGTGATTCTAAATATCATCGGAAATACACATTTCTGTCTCTTTGCCTTGGTTTTTATTGCCTGCATACCTGTATAGGAGCTTATTAGTCAGTGTTCAAGATGCTTCATTTGATATTAGCTAAAGATGATTAAAATGGGATTGAACTGCCCCTACTCAGAGCTGTTTCTCCATGTTGCCTATTACTCTTTGTTGAAAGGTCTTCCTGCTCTTTGTGTGACTTTGACATTCAAAAAGGCTAAATGTCATTGCAATTCCACATAATTAATGAGGCGTATCTATAAAATGACACCTTGTGTGCTCTTAAAATAGCACTGACTGTTACTTCCAAATGTTATTGCAGAAATGTTTGGTGCTAGGTCAGCATTTCTGGATTAAATATACAATTGCTCACGGTGACCTTCTGGAGCTAAGGCATTTGCTTTTATTTATATTTTGGTCTATTAGTGAAAAAAATTACAATCTTATTATTCTAGGGTTCTGTCTTTTGCTCATGACAGTTGATGTGACAGCCCAGAAACATGGTCAGACCAGTGAGCCCAAGGGAAAAATAAGAAGAGTCCTTCACCTCTAGGTCTATGGAAGCCTCCCCCCAGTGCTATAGTGTTCCCATGTCTTGCTGGGTATTCAGACCTGCATCAAGTACATGGCAAAGTAGGCATCCTGCCAGGTGAGATATATAACGCCCTCTCAACTGACTCATTCATAGAGAGAGAAACACCAGTAGAGTGAGAGCCAGGACAGCTCTGGAGCTTCCTCTAGTTTTCTTCTGCCCATGCGATGCCTGATGTGAACCTGAACCATGTGTGCCAGGGAACATGCCCACCTGGGGAACTATCACTGGCCTGTATGTGCTTATTAAACCCTATAGCTGCAAGAGGGCAAAATGAGAATGACATTTCCAAAATGTGTGTTGTCTATGAGATCCATATGCTGTCTATGACCACACCACCCTGAACATGCCTGATCTCATCTGGAACCTATATGCTCTGCTAGTTGACTTTCTCTTTTCCAGTGGAGGCTGCCTTTGGCCTTAATGGAAAAAAAAGAAGGCGGGGGTAGAGGTGGGGATCCTTCATTGAGACTCAAGAGTTGGAAACAGCAGTGAAAGAGCTTTAGAGCTTGAACAAGAAAGCCCTCATCTCTTCAGTTGTGCCTTTCATTATCTCTCTACAACAAGCTTGTGGCCTGCTTTTTGTTGCCACATCTGAAGCAAATGTCTTTCAGTTTCCTTCTACTCACCCAACTCCTTCCATTCCTTAAGGTTTACATTGAGCCCTAACTCTCCCAACATTCCCTTTGCTTCAGTTCACTTTAATACACATGTGCGCACACACGCGCGTGCACACACACACACACACACACACACACACACACACACCATTTTATTGGATAGGAGAAAAAGAAACTGAAAGATGAGGGGGAGATAGAGAAGGAGAGAGAAAGATAGACACCTGCAGACCTGCTTCACCACTTGTGAAGAGACCCCACTACAGGTGGGGAATAGGGGCTCAAACCCAGTTCCTTGAGTGGATCCTTGTGCTTAGTACTATAGTACTATGATCATTTAGCTGGGTGTACCAACACCCTCCTACCCATTCAGAACACTTTAATATCTATGTTTCTGTCTTCTACTGAGGATCTGGGCTCCTACATCATTTAGAATTTAAGCAATATAGACACAAACAGGGCTGAACTAAGGAGTGGAAGGACTGAGAAAGACTTTGCAAATTTGTGTGGTTGGCCTCCCATAATTTGACCCAGTTTTTCTTATAGCAATTGGCTACTCTTGCTTAGCTTTTAAGCTCCAACTATGGAGCCCCCCAAAGCTGTGACATTCATAGAAATCATCAAATGGAACATTAATCAGCCAAACAAGTGCTGCTGCGCAAAGTTAAATGCAAATAGAGCAACTTCTAGAGCACAACAGTCACCATGGCCAGGCAAGGAGGAAACAAAACTCAGGTCAAAATTCCATCCCCAATTAAACAGATGGCTGTAGGCCACATAGTTCGCAGAAAGAAAGTGTTGAAAATGTTTCCTGAGTCACTGGTGAAGAACTCATCCGTGACAGAGCTGGCAAAGAGATTTGTCCCCCTTTCCTTTTTTCCTTTAAACCTTCTTCAAGACCAGCCCTGGAAGGGGTGGCCGACTGGTAGGCGGAGCTTTCTAACCAACATGACAACAAACCCTTGGAAACCAGGACACACTCTGTGGCACCCACCCAAACATCTTCAGACCAGGGTTGTTTTCTGTCTGATATATAAGCCATCCAGACAAAAATTAAAAGCAGATGTTCCACAGTATTTATAACCCAGAGTCTACACTTCTGGGTCTTCTCAGAGGAGCATTCTGCAATGATGCCTCATTCCAGAAGATCTTGAAATTCTCTGGTTTGAAACTAGACTACACCATTCCTTTCTTTTTTCTTTTCTTTTTTAATTCAGAAGGAAGGACCAAAGTCAGTGTCTCAAGTATGTGCTTTGCAGTTGACCCACCTTCCCATCTCGATTTATTCAGAGAGAGAGAGAATAGCAAGTACTCCCATCATTAATAGAGTTTCCCCTGTTGCTCTAATATGGTGCTGGGGATTGAACCCAGATCATGTGTGCAAAGTAAGACCCCCACTGAGTCACCTTCCCAGACCCTCATGTATTTATTTCTCCTCAGAGGGGTAGATATCCTTGTAAAAGAGACAATGTATTTTCCAGGCTAATATCTATCACAATATTTGATATGCTAGCAACAACCCAAAGATAGGGGAGATCTTTGCTTGATGTTGTGAACTCCCTTCTTTGGTAACTTGATACGTTTCTGTGTAGCTTGTGCTTCAGATCAATGTTATGAAGCACAGCCGCATTCATAAAAATGGAACGTAAAGCATTAAGACTTCCACTACAGGACACAAATGGACTTTCAAATCTCTTCTGTCAACATTCATCATGTGCCACCTATGCAAACCAGGTGTTAGAATTTGACAAAGGAGCACCATTACTCCTGTTTGACACTGTTGGGAAGAGTGTTTCAGTGCATAAAAACGGAAATTGGCAGGAGATAATAATGCAACAGGTGCTACCTACAAAAGTACAGAAAATGGTTGATTAGGAGAGTTCTTAATTTAGTCTATCATTATCAATCTTTAATATTAAATAAGATAAGAACAATCTCATCCAAAAATGAATTATAGACTATCAGACAATAAAAATGGAGTGATTTGACCTAAAAGGAAGAAAGTTCTGGAATTGAGACCCCATATAGAAAGGATATATTGACATGAAATAGGCATTGGGTGGTGGTACACCTAGTTAAGCACATACATTTCCACACACAGGGACCCAGGTTCAACCCCCCAGTCCCTACCTGCAAGAAGAAAGCTTCATGAGTAGTGAAACAGTGCTGCAGGTGTCTCTCTCTCCCATTCTACTTCCCATTCCTCTCTCTTTATTTCTGTCTCTATCCAATAAATAAAATGTTTACCTGGGTTGGAGCCACCAGTCCCTACCTACAGGGGGAAAGCTTTGTGAGTGGTGAAACAGTGCTACAGGTGCCTCTCTTTCTCTCTCCCTCTCTTTAACCCCCCTATACCCTCTTGATTTCTGGCTGTCCCTATCTAATAAATAAAGATAAAAAACAATAAAATATTTTTAAAAGTCAGTTGGGAGGGGTGAGGCCCAATGACAGCAAAAATAAAATAAATCTTTCATTTGTTAAAATAAGTTAATGTAGGGAGTCGGGCGGTAGCGCAGCCAGTTAAGAGTAGGTGGCGAAAAGCGCAAGGACCAGCCCAAGGATCCCGGTTCAAGCCCCCAGCACCTGCAGAGTAGTTTCACAGGCGGTGAAGCAGGTCTGCAGGTGTCTATCTTTCTCTCCCCCTCTCTGTTTTCCCCTCCTCTCTCCATTTCTCTCTGTCCTAGCCAACAACGACGACATCAACAACAATAAAAACAACAAGGGCAACAAAAAGGAAATAAATAAATATTTTAAAAATAAAAATAAGTTAATGTAAAACAAAAAAGGCTGAGTCATTGCTCAAATGCCTGGCTCTGCTTTTACTGACATGAAATGTACCCTGTTCCTTTGGATATGTGATTGAGGCATAATTTTTATGACTGTTTATGACTGTTTTTTACCATTTTCCCTTTTCTCTGATTCCTTGTTTATAAAATGTAACATATTTATGGAGATAGATATATATCATCTTATATATAATAATATATATCATAGATGATATATATACATATATATATATATTATCTTACCACTTTACTAAATTCACTGCTTCTAGTTGCTTTTATGAATTATTTAGGGATTTCTGTGTATATAAACAGGACATCTACAAGGAATAATTGTTTTACATCTTCTCTTCCTATCTGAATTCCGTTTATATAGTTTACCTGCCTGAATGCCCTGGCTAGGACTTCCCAAACTTTGTTGAACAGTAATGGTGAGAGTGGACATCCCAGTCTTGTTTCAGATCTTAGGGCTCAAGCTTCCAGTTCTTCACCATTGAATATAATGCTTGCTGTGGGTTTGTCCTCTATGACCTTTGTTTTGTTGAGGTATGTTCCATCTATACCCAATTTATTAAATACTCTGATCATCTAGCAGTCTTAATTCTTTTTAATTATTTATTTTTAACTGCCACCAGGGTTATTGCTGAGGGTCAGTTGGGATGCATTGGATCGACCTTCTCGTGGTGCAACCCGTGAGTACCCATTTATTGGGGAAACTGACGATCCTTCCTAGCCGACTGAATCCACATGGATCCCAGTCACTTTCAAAGCCAGCAACAAGCAGACATCAGGCTCAACCTGACGCTGTTGACTGGCTATGGAAGAAGGACAAACGCTAGAAGAAGAAGTGCCTGCACAATAAATCCACTGCTCATGGGGGCCATCTTTTCCCTTTTATTTATTTATTTATTTATTTATTTATTTATTTATTTATTTATTTTATCTGTTAGGACAGAGAGAAACCAAGAAGGGCCAGAGGAGACAGAGAGGAGATATACAGACAAACACCTGCAGTACTTGCTTCACAGCTTGTAAAGCTTCCTCCCTACAGGTCGGGGATGAGGGCTTGAACCCAGGTCCTTGCACATAGTAACATGTGCACTTAACCTGGTGTGCAGCTGCATTTAATCCTTGAGTGCTTTTCCAGCAATTATTGATATGATTGTGTAGTTTCATCATTGTTTTTGTTTAATTGGTAAATTGTATTAAGTTATTTGCTTAAATTAACCAATCCTTACATCCCTGGGGTGAAGCTCACTTGGTCATGATAGATTGCTCTTTTGCTTAAAAAAAAAAAACAGAAACAAACAAATTAAAATAAACGAATAACAACAGCAATAATAACAAAAACAGAAAAGGGCCAGCCAGGTCTCTCAGTTGAATACAGTGCTGCTTCTTCATGAGGAAGACCTAGGTTTGAGCCAGCCCCCCCCCCCACCACCACCACAATGAAGAAAGCTTCTGTACTGAGGGGTCTTTTTCTCTCTTTGCCATTGTCTGTCTTTATTTTATATCTGAGAAATTTGACCTGGAGTGGGAAAACCCAAGAGACAAAAAGCAAAAAAAACAAAAGTAAACCCTCTCACCTAAGTTCACATAGCAAGGGAGTAACAGAATCAGCCCCAACCATTACTTGCACACAGTTATCTCAGATGCATGTTCCTAGCTTCCCCCAAATTGAGTGGGAAATTCTGCTTAAGGTCTTGTTTCTTTTTAAAACATCTTCATAACATCTTATCAGAAAGACCTATTAAAAATGGTTTCAGGCAAACAATTTTTTTCAAAAAGTATTCAAATATTTATTCTTGACTTATAACTGGTGAGACTACTTCCTGGTTAGGGACGGACTGGTGTGCTCATAAATAAATGGGGACACAGGGAATGTGTGTTTTGAGTAGAGACTGTGGGAAGGAAATAAATCTTGACATGTGACAGGAAGTAAATCTGGAGAGGTCAGATGTGGCCAAGTCTTGAAGGGTCTTGAAAGACTGGATTGGAGTTGTGATAGAGTGTAAGGCAGAAATTTACCAGTTGGGACGCCAGGGAAACTGAAAACAAGGGAGATTCCTGGGGTGGCTGAGAGTGAAGTAGAATCAGACATAGAAAGAATTGGGAACAGGCCAGCATGCAGTTTTTCTATGACCACTGGAAGATGTGCAAGAATGTTTGCAATGTGTCACTGGTAATAGCAGCCTCATCCATCCATCCATAGAGTGGATATATAACAATACTTAACTGCTGCTATTTGTAACAATGGGGGCCAACCTGACAGACGTAAGTCAGTGCAAGATGCCAGACCCCAAACAGAATATTCTGGATCCCCAGGACATGAAGTTTAGGGGCAAAGAAAGCTAATCTTGTGAGACACTTCAGACTCATTACCTCTAGGTTGTGCTTGTTGACAGGGAACAGAAGACTTCTGAGGTGTTGGAAATATTTTATCTTTTGATGTGAGTGGGATTACATGCTATTTAACACACACCCCATGTCTCTATGAATTTAGATGTAAAAATTTGTCGGGTGCACACTTGTGATTTGTGCACTTTACATACACAGGCTGTACCTCAATTATCTTTTTAGAAGATTATTCATAGTTCTAGTCAACAGCATTAATAACCATAAAAACTCTCTCTCAAGAGGGATACAGCCTTTTTGTATTTCTCTAGTTTAAAAATTAAAACAAACATATTTCTTTGTCTCCTACTTAAGTATAGATTTTTTTTTTCTGGTTCTTGAGATGATTTTTCTGTGAATCACTTAGGGACTAGGAAGGGGGGGGAGAGAGAGTAAAGAGGGTGGGGGATTGGGTGGTGGTTCGTTTGGTTAAGAGTACACCCATGCGCAAGGATGTGGGTTCGATCCCCTGCTCCCTGTCTGTAGTGGGGATGAGTGGTGACACAGAAACAGAAACAGTGTCTCTCTTTCACTTTTCCTCTCTATCTCCTCTCCCCTCTCAATTTCTGTCTGTCCTGTTTAATGAAAAAACATATAAAGAAAAAAACTAAAAAGAAAATAAAGGGAAAAAAATGGCCTCCATGGGCAGTGGATTTATAGTGTCAGCATCAAGTACCACAATAATCCCAATGGAAATAAAAACAAGCAAACAAGAAAATAAATAAATGAGAGAGAGAGAGAGAGAGAGAGAGAGAGAGGAAGTGAATAAATTGGAGTTAAACATAAAATGTGCTTCAATATAGCCAAGTGGCTTTACTTACACGATAAACCTGGATGTATATATTTGCAGTATGTAAGTACTAATTATTATTATTTTCTGAAAATAACCCTTTTCATTATAAATTAAAGCACATTTCATAGGAAACTGGAAAAGATCTAATAAGAAAATTTGACACATTGATAGAGACAAGTTGGGGTGGGAAATAGCACAGTGGATAAAGTGTTGGGCTCTCAAACATGAGGTCCAAAAATTCAGTCCCTAGCATCACATGTACCAGAGTGATGCTCTGGTTCTCTCGCTATCTATCTCTCTATCTCTTATCTTTATCTATCTCGATCTCTCATGAATGAATAAATAAATCTTGAAAAATTAGTAGAGTTCTTTGAAAATGCAGTAGAAATACAATTTAACATACCAGTCAAAATGATAAAGTATTAAGAAAGAAAGTCAATATATTATGTACAAACACTTGAAAAATACAGGAAAAGGTCAACAAGCCTCAAAAGTTATGTTGGGTAAGAAACATACTGTCGCTAAAGGGAATACTTTGAGTGAAAAGGGCAGGGTGGCATTTTTCAGGGGCCAGTCTGGCTGGACTTTGGATAGACACAACAGAGAATGAGGTTAAAACATCAGGGCTTGTTTTGAGTCAGGCCACAGATGGCTTTGAATGACAGGTTAAAGATTTAGCAATGGATTTAATAGATAACAGGGAGCCACCACAGATTGAAGAGTAGCGGACAGAACTAACCTCAGAACAGAAAGGTACTTCAGGAGAGAAGAATTTATTTACTTGTACATATATTAAGACATTTATTTTAAGGAATTGGAACTGCAGATTTGGAAGATGGAAACTCAGGCAAGAGGTCATTAATGTTACAGCCTCCATTATACAATCTGTAGGGCAGAACAAGAGACCAGAAAACTGAAATGGCTTGTCTTTTATAGACTTGAAGCAAAATGTCTTGAAATCCTTAATGTTAAGAAGAAAAGAATTGAAACAATTGCCTAGGCATTACCTAGATACTATGGAAGGTCTAAAAATGTATAGATTTTAGAATGGTTATAGAGAGAAAATTGACCCTTAACAAGGATTGTAAACAAACAAACACAAAAACAACAACAGCAAAATCCAGTTTTCTTCACTACGTATCTTTATTTGTGACTGCATTTCCAATTTTTAAAGGAGGGTGTTAAGTCTTAGTAAATAATTACTCGGATTATTTCTCAGTATTTATTGGCAACAAGGAAATAATCAGCTTTGGGGATTACATATGTCTCCATGAGTTTGAGGGTATGTCATACGTATATATTGACATTCTTGACTTGAGGGTCACAATACAAAATTTCCTGAGAAAAGTTGGAGCTTGTTAGAGATAGAAATACTAAAGAAGGAGAAGGAGGAGGAGGAGAAGGAGGAAGAGGAGAAGGAGGAAGAGGAGGAGAAGGAGAAGGAGGAGAAGGAGAAGGAGAAGGAGAAGGAGGAGAAGGAGAAGAAGAAGAAGAAGAAGAAGAAGAAGAAGAAGAAGAAGAAGAAGAAGAAGAAGAAGAAGAAGAAGAAGAAGAAGAAGAAGAAGAAGAATGCTTTTTTAAAAAATCAGAATGCAACAGACTGTGAGAAGCAGAGTTCCATCAGGGTTGAGAGGGAATGAAAATGAAAACATGTCAAATGACAATTATATTTATTGAACTAACTTGTTTAATCCTGACAATACAGAATCAGAGTGAGACTAACTTGGTGCTAAATTTCACTTTCATTGTTTAATAACAACTTATCCTGGTAAATTACTTCATTTAGTAATTCACGAAGTCTCTTTAATCTTCATTGCCTTATGAGTTAAAATGGAGACAATTGTTTGGACAGAACTCTTAGATTTATTGTTAGTACTAAATACAATAACACACGTTGACTTCTTAGTCTTGGTTCATAATAGCAAGTAAATACAGACTTACCAAGTACCAGCATAGTTTAAGAATTTGACATTTCTTGTTTCTTTAAATTGTCACATAAACTCTACAATGCCTACTCAATTCAATTGCTGTTCTAAATTATGAAAAACTTCATTATTATTTTATTGTAGTCAGAGATACTTTTATATGTTCAATATCCAGATATTAGCTAGTGGCAAAAATTGATATTCAAAATTAGCTTTGTCTGTGGGCAAACCCCAGAAACTTTTAGAATAACTGTATCAAAAAGTCATAGTGTCATTAAGTTTCCTGAATCCCTTTTTCCCCCTTCTCTATAGGGCTTTCGATGAGAAAATAGAGACCTCTATAAGCTATAGGGTAACATTTTTGTGTTCATCAGTGGAATACAGTTTGGAAGAATGTGATGTGAGGACAATCTGGGTTACTGATGGAAGACGGATGATGCTACCAGTGGTGCTTGAATATCCATCCATAAGGATGCTCCCCCTCAGTGTGGAGCTAGCTTAGAGTGGGCTGTGTGTGGCTCTGCCCCAGCCGGAAGGATCCAATGATGACAGGTAGATGAGCTAATGCATAGCTGGTGGGAAAGACATAGTCACTTCATTCCTTTAGAATGCCACATCTGGATTATAAACCAGTCCCCACGCCCCCACCATGTACTGGTGACACCATTGTAAATATAAAAGTCATACTGGACTTGCTTCTGTTGGGTGTTCCTGTGGACCAAAGCACTCTTTCTGTGTGGAAACTTGGACAACCTGCTTGATGTGGACACAGGGAGAAAAGATCTCTTTGAGCAGGCTGGAAAGCAATAGCTACTTGTTCAGTTACCTTTTGGTTAATTTTAGGATTTTGAATATTTTTGTGACTAATGTTTCCAGGCTTAAGGGCAGAGATGAAGGTTTAGAAGAGTTCTTGAAAACTGTGGGGAGGTATTAAGATTAAGGAAACAAGTGATTTGCTATCTGATAAGGAATACACGGGAGAAAAGAAAAGCCTGTCAAGAAAATTTATTTTTCCTATGTGTTAGATGATAGAAAATTCTGAATACATTTTGTGAAATCTTTAATATTGAGACCTCTTGCTTGAAAGAATGGTTTGTTGTCTGTTAATAAATAATTGAATCTTGTTTTTAGGTAGGGAGAATATAATTGCCAACACTGTAATTTTTTTTAACCTTCAAAAATAATGATTCTGAACTTTAATTAACCTGCATAACTCCCCACTTAATACTTTTTTTTTCATTTTTTTAAAAATGCAGCACTGCCTGGCTAATGAACTCAGGATTTGGACTTTGCATATGCACCATGCCACTGAGCACCCTCTAGGGTCCCTTCCTTCCTTCTTTCCTTCCTTCCTTCCTTCCTTCCTTCCTTCCTTCCTTCCTTCCTCACTTCCTTCCTCCTTTCCTTCCTTCGTTCCTTCCTTCATTTCTCTATTTTTCTCCTCTTCCATCCCCTCCCCCTCCCCCTCCCCCTCCTTCTTCTTTACTGAGAGATGTAACGAGAGAGAAGAGACACCAAAATACTGCTTCACCATCCATGGTACTCTTATGTAGTGCTGAGACTTGAACCTGGTGTCTTGACTTGGTCAGGCACCTGTTCTGCCAGGTGAATTAACTTCTCCCTCTCGCCCCCCTCCTCCTTCTCCTTCTTTTTTAATTGCCACCAGGGTTATTATCAGGGCTTGGTGCTGGTGCTATGAATCCACCACTCCTAGTGGCCATTTCTTCTTCTTCTTCTTCTCCTTCTTCTTCTTCTTCTTCTTCTTCTTCTTCTTCTTCTTCTTCTTCTTCTTCTTCTTCTTCTTCTTCTTCTTCTTCTTCTTCTTCTTCTTTTTTACTTTCTTCTCTCCTCCATTTTCTTCCAGGGAACCCATCAGCTCTGGTTTATGGTGATGTGGGAGATTGAATCTGAGACTTTGAAGCCTCTGACATGAGAGTATCTTTGCGTAACCATTATACTATCTACTCCCCACCCACTTCTTTTTCTTAAAGAATTCTCTCTCTCCTCCCCCTGCCCTCTTTCTCTGCACACGCTTCTTTCTCCCTCTCCTTCTCTCTCTTTGACACAAACTCCCTGGGCTAGTTGGGGGAAGACTAGGCAAAATGCTGACTCAGAATAGCAAATAGCTGACACCAAAACGGGGCACTACCATCATCGTTAAAGATTAGAATTGAATCTGATCTGTATGGCCTCTTCAAGTGAACTCTTAGTTTGGTTATAAAACATGCCCCTTGAACTGTGAATTCTTCTAGGAATAAGGAGCAAGTTTCCCTCCCTTTTTTTGAGAAGATTCATGAATTCATTAGTGAGCCAGACATTCCCAAACCTCCACATGTATCACCTTTAGACAGTCAAAGAATAAATCCTTTCTGGGAGTTCTTCTCACACATGTTCTTTACATGTGGTCACAGGCTGGGCTTACCTCCATAAGACAAGAGGAGCATTCTTCTAGGGTCTTGTGGTCCTTTTTACTGACTTGACCTCATCTTGGCTCTTGCTGGTAGTGCAGATCCCTTGAGTCTCTGCCATATTATCTGTGTCTTCAGTCAAAGATGTGTCTTTATGTAGGTAGTCTCAAATGCCAGGACTACCCTTGGGCAGAGTTTCCAGACATCTGGTCAACTCTTCTTCCTGTCTCTATCCCATGACATGCTAGATTTTCTGGATTCTTTTCACACACTGGACAGCAAGAGCAGGAGTGAAAATGCCAACTGCACTGTCTTGTCTATTCAGTGACAGCATGTCTGTGCTTCTCTGCCTTGTCAAAGGGTGCGTCTCTAAATGCAGTGCTTTTTGTGGATTATTGTCTTATCTTTTCCCCTACAAAGCCAGGACATCTTTGCTTCTGGTCTCAGAGTTCTCCACACCCCATCATGCAACTTCTTTGCAGTTCCCATCTCTTTATCTCCTGGGCTGGAGTTGACGAAAGTCAGGTCTGTGTAGATATGACCACCAGTGTTCATGTTCCTTTCATCTGGGTCTCCCTCCATGTGCCCTTGCTCTGCTTGCCATACTCAACTGTACATTTATCTTCATATTTCCCCTTTACTGATTCTTGGGTTTAAAAGTATGTTGGGCCACCTCATTAGCTGGGGCCCTAGTCGGGGAGTCCTGAGATTCCCAAGCAGACATGATGGAAATCCCTCTCTCCATAGTTACCAGTCATCTCTATCAGGAACAACACAATAGACCCCTTTGTGGGACCCCATAGGACCTTGCCCTCAACATGGATCAACAACGGTAGAGAATGTTCCATCCTCTGAAGGGAGGCTGGACAACATGCTCTATCTTCCACCTAAGGAAGATGGATTCTGAAATTGGAGTAGCTTGGTAATTGGTACTAATGACCACATAATGCGAGCTCAGACCTACAGGGATGCAGAGGTCATATAGTCTCCTAAGCTGAATATGGGCTCCAGATCACATCAAATTGATGGGGTTTACAGTAAACAATATTTATACCCCTTTCCCATATTTGGAAGCTACTCTCTTCCCTGATCCAGCTTTCTGGTCCTTTTCCAGTTATGACATCATCTCCCCAGAAAATAACTTGGATCCACCTGCATATCAGATGTCAGGCTCAAGAAAAAAAAAAGTAGTATAGTCATGGGCCCTTTGAAATATAACTAAAATAGGCCTACTAACTACCTACAAAACAGAGGCCCCCCAAATCTTCATCTGCACTATTCCAGCCTTTAGGTTCATGATTAGTCAACAACTTGTTTGGCTTTATATGTTAACTCTTCTTTCAGCTACCAGGTTCCAGATGCTACCACAATGCCAACTAGACTTCCCTGGACAGATGACTCCACCAATGTGTCCTGGAGCCCTGCTTCCCCAGAGCCCCACCTTACTAGGGAAAGAGAGAAACAGGCTGGGAGTATGAATCAACCTGCTAATGCCCATGTTCAGCAGGGAAGCAATTACAGAAGCCAGAATCTACCTTCTGCATCCCACAATGACCTTGGGTCCATATACCCAGAGGGATAAAGAATAGGAAAGCCATCATGGGAAGGGATGGGATAAGGAGTTCTGGTGGTGGGAGTTGTGTGGAGTTGTACCCCTCTTGTCCTGTGGTTTTTGTCAGTGTTTCCTTTTTACAAATAAAATTTTTTTTTAAAAAGTATGGTGGTGGTGTACCTAGTTAAGTGCATACAATATGTAAGGAGCCAGATTCAAGGCTCTAGTCCCCACCTACAGGGTAGAAGCTTCATGAGTGGTGAAGCATACCTGCAGGTATCTCTCTCCCTTTTCACTCCCCCCCCCTCAGTTTCTCACTGTCTTTATACAATAAATAAATAAAATACTTAAAATAAGTGTATGGGGAAGAGAGTAGGCAGTATTGCTAACTATATTAATAAAATAATTTTTAGAAAATAAAATTAATATGTTTAAAGCATGTGAGAAGGAACTAACATATGAAAAAAGATGGGTTCACTATCCCCAGAGAGTTTACTGATGTCTAGTAAGGAGGATGACCTCAGCCAACACTGGGGAAGCTGAATAAGGGAGAGGCATTATGGGAATAGAAAATGTCTCCAGAGAGTCAGACGTGCATTGCAGCTGAAGGGTATGTCAGTTGGAGGTTTCTGGTGGAAGGAAGTAGAGGATGAAGGGAGATGGCATGAGGGAGAGAAGGACAAGGCAAGAAGATATGGTGACAGCAAGGCTGGGCAGAAGTGTGGAGTGTACTGGTTTACAGAATCAAGAGTCTGAGTAGGAGACAAATCAGGGAGTCTGTTCTAATCCCAGCTTTATGGGCTGGTTATTACACTCTCACGAGAAGAGGGAAATAGGCAAATCTCTACTACTGACCAAGTATACCATCATTGCTAACCTTTTATTGCTGTAGATAAGCTTTACTTCTTTGCCCATTTAATAAATACCACCCCAGAACCTTCCTCTTCTGACTCATGAAGGAGTGAAAGATCATGGTTTGTTGACTTTTATGGAGCTATTTATGGGGCAGTCTGGTCTGATGGAGAATAATGGCTCTTTTCTTTGTCTCTCACCAGCCAGTGTGGTTTGTGACTTAATCACCAGGCACAGCACTGAAACTAATACTGGATTTTTATGACTTGAACGGGGCAAAGGGAGGAAGGAATTTAAAATTGTCACTTTTTTTGTGTATGCATGTGTGGGGGCAGTTTTTCTGTTTCATTTGGTGTGTAGGCCAGACAAGACCTCATCTTGGGCTTAAAAGAAATGAGTATGGGAGAGACCGTACCACTGCTCTTGCTATATTGTTCTTATCAGCACAATTCATTTCCTAGATGAGGCTGTTTTTGCTTCACTAATACGTATCCAGAATGAAGCTATCACTGGAGATTAATTTACTTAAAAAAAAAAAGCTATGATGTGTGTGTGTGTGTGTGTGTATTTGACAGTTTTCTTTTTCAAAACTGTAACACTAATAGAGAAATAACTCTTTCTTCCTTTCTCTTTCTCTCTTCCTTTCTTTCTGTGTAGGTGGTGTTGGGGAAATCAGGTAGAGTATGAAAAATAAGACCTAGATTATAGAAGTTATAATGCCCTATAAGAGAAGATTTTTCTCTCAAAGAGAATAATTTTTCTTCTTGCTTTGGTAGACCCAAGGAGACAGGAGGATCAGTGGTTTACGCTACTTGAGATTCTGCTCTCATGGTCTATTATTTCACTTAAAGTCTGTGTTCCCAAAAACCTATCAATGCCTTAAGTGACTGCTGCCTCTGTCTCTGTTTTGATCACTGCTGGTTTCCTTTGGCTTTCTCCACAGATCACCTCTTATTCTCTGGAAACCGATGTGTCAGTTCTCCTTTCTCCTCAAAGACTTTCTTTGGGGCTGGGCAGTGGTACACCAGGTTGAATGCACAATTTACCATGTTCAAAGACCTAGGTTTAAGGCCCTGATTCTTACCTGCTGGGAGTGTCACCCCATGAGCTGTGAAGCAGTTCTATAGGTATCTATATTTCTCTCCCCCACCCCTTCTCCTCTCAATTTCTCTCATTCCTTAAAAAAAAAAAAAAAAGTAAAGAAAAAATGCCTAGTAGGAGCAGTAGATTTGTAGCGCCAATGAGTGCTTGAGTACCATAACTTTTATGGCAATTAAAAAAAGATTTTTATTAGTGATTTAATATTAATTCACAAAATTACAAGATAACAGAGGGTACAACTCTGCACCGTTCCCACCACCAGAGTTCTGAATCCCTAATCCCACCATTGTAATCTACAGCAATTCTCCTAAGGTTAGAGACATGAGTTAGCTAATATTTCTACAATTCTGTCTATATTTGTTTATTTTTGTCCCCCTTTTTTCTTAAGTTCCATTTTCTCTTCCTTTCCAAGTCATACATATACCTATTGCTACATCCAAATGCCCCTCCCTCTTTTTTCCTCCTCTCTCTATGGGTCCAGATGGAGTTGGAGTTCAGACCCCTCTGGTCATCTTGCTCCTATCATTTCTCTCCCACTATGAATATGGATTATGATTATTTTGGGGGTGCAGAAGGTGGTAGTTCTGGCTTCTACAATTGCTCCTACACTGGACATGGGCATTGGCAGGTTGATCCATACCCCCAACCTGATTCTATATTTTCCTAGAGCTCTGGAGAAATGAAGTTCCAGGATATATTGGTGAGGTTGTCTGCCCAGGGCAGTCAGGATGGCATCATAGCAGTATCTGCAATTTGGTGGTTAAAAGGCAGCAAAATATGAAGTGGGACAAAATGATTAATGAACAGGAACCAAAAAGTCAGAACTGAGCATATGAGAATAGGGGTCTTAGGATGGAAAGATGCTAGGAAGTCCATTTTAGGCACATTTCTAAGGGTCCATGACTATCATAGTTTTGCTTGAGTTGATTACTAACATGGAGTTGGACAAAAATACTGTCTGACAAGATGGTGTCAGAGGTTATGAGGAAATGTTATGCATGTACAAACTATTGTATTTCACTGTTGACTATAAACCATTAATCCCCCAATAAGGAAAAGAAAGAAAGATGGTGTCAGAGTAGAGAAAAGGGCTAGAAAGTTGGATTTGGGCCAAGAGTAGTTCCCAATCTTGAAAAAAGCTATGAATAAAATTAACTATTTACCCCATCTACCTGGTCAAGGGCATATATATATACATTTAGCACAGGAGCCTGTGTAACCTCTGAGTCCCTGTTGGTCTGAGCTTGTAGCTTATGATCACAGCTGGGAACTGAAGGCTGCAGGTCCTAGGAAAGCCTACAAGAGGGCTTATGATGACGGTCATGATGGAAGTGACCAGTGATGGTGGAGAGTGGAAAAGATTTTCTTCAGCTACAGATATGACCCACTTACTTACTTCTTTTACAAAGCATACATCTCATAAGGTGGTAGAATGGGGGGGGGGGATTGAATTGTTCATGAATGAAAGGGAAGTGCAATGCAAAACAATTTTTTTAAGTTTTATATTATCTGTTGACTATTAGATACATGCCAGACCAGATATTTTAGAGAGAGAGAGAGAAAAATAAGAACAAAGAGGAGGAGAAAGAAGGGGAGGAAGGAAGAGAAAGAGAGAAGAGGTAAGGAGAGGAAAGGTAAGGAGAGGAATGGAGAGGAGAGGAGGGGAGGGGAGGGGAGGGGAGGGGAGGTAGGGGAGGGGAGGGGAGGGGAGGTAGGGGAGGGGAGGGGTAACACAGCTGTGTAGTACATTCATCTAGTTTACCACAGACTTGAACTTGAGTCATGTGTTTGGCCAAGCAGGTGTCTCCCAGGTAAGTCATCTTACCATATTTTCTGACATTTTAGTTTAGGGCAAATTACACGGTGAAATCTAATGTACAGAGGTGTGGTGTGAACATATGTTCAGGTCTGGAAACTCAGCCTCCTGGGGAGAGCTAAAATGTTCCTGTGGAGACATTTCCCAAGAGATTATCACATTAGTCTTCAGGGTTTGTCAAGGACTAGTTTTCTTGGCTAGTTAGAACAGGATATTCTTCTCCTCCTCCTCTTTCTCCTTCTTCTTCTTTATTGAGGGGACTAATGGTTTACAGTTAACAGTAAAATACAGTAGCTGGTACATGTGTAATATTTCTCAGTTTTCCATATAACACTAACCACTCACTTAGGCCCTCCTCTGACATCATGTTCCAGGACCTGAACCCTCCCCACCTGCCCCAGAGTCCTTTATTTTGGTGCAATACACCAAAGAACAGGATATTCTTTTTTTTTATTGGAGAATTAATGTTTTACATTCTACAGTAAATACAATAGTTTGTACATGCATAACATTTCCCAGTTTTCCATGTAACAATACACCCCCCCCCCAACTAGGTCCTCTGTCATCCTTTTTGGACCTGTATTCTCCCCTCCACACACCCCACAGTCTTTTACTTTGGTGCAATATGCCAACTCCAGTTCAGATTTTACTTGTGTTTTCTCTTCTGATCTTGTTTTCCAACTTCTGCCTGAGAGTGAGATCATCCCATATTCATCCTTCTGTTTCTGACTTATTTCACTTAACATGATTATATATATATATATATAAATAATTATTTATTCCCTTTTGTTGCCCTTGTTCTATTGTTGTAGTTATTATTGTTGTTTTGATGCTCTTGTTGTTGGATAGGACAGAGAGAAATGGAGAGAGGAGGGGAAGACAGAGGGGGGAGAGGAAGACAGACACCTGCAGACCTGCTTCACCGCCTGTGAAGCGACTCCCCTGCAGGTGGGGAGCCGGGGGCTCGAACCAGGATCCTTACTCAGGTCCTTGCGCTTGGCGCCACCTGCGCTTAACCCGCTGCGCTACTGCCGACTCCCAACATGATTTTTTCAACCTCCATCCAAGATGGGCTGAAAATGATGAAGTCACTGCTGTTTATAGCTGAGTAGTATTGCATTGTGTATATATACCACAACTAGCTCAGCCACTCATTGGTTCTTGGAAACCTGGGTTGCTTCCAGGTTTTGGCTATTACAAATAGTGCTGCCAAGAACATATGTGTACACAGATCTTTTTGGATGGGTGTTTTGGGTTCCTTAGGATATATCCCCA
This sequence comes from Erinaceus europaeus, assembly GCF_950295315.1. Lineage (NCBI taxonomy): Eukaryota > Metazoa > Chordata > Mammalia > Eulipotyphla > Erinaceidae > Erinaceus > Erinaceus europaeus. The sequence continues at coordinate 117,646,162 of NC_080164.1, read as the reverse complement.
GGAGAGGAATTACAGGATCATAGGGGAGGTCCATTTCTAGCCTTCTGAGAGTGCTCCAAACTGTTCTCCACAGAGTTTGGACCAATTGACATTCCCACCAGCAGTGCAAAGGGTTCCTTTGACCCTACAACCTCTCCAGCATATGTGCTGCTACCTTTTCTGATGTATGACATTCTCACAGGAGTGAAGTGGTATCTCATTGTTGTCTTTATTTGCATTTCTCTGACACTCAGAGACTTAGAGCATTTTTCGTGTGTTTCTCGGCCGTTTGGATCTCTTCTCTGGTGAATATTCTGTCCATGACCTCTCCCCATTTTTGGATGGGGTCATTTGTTTTCTTGTGGTTGAGTTTGGCAAGCTCTTTATATATTTTGGTTATTAAACTCTTGTCTGATGTAAAGATCTTCTCCCATTCTGTGAGGAGTGTCTTGGTTTGGGTAGTGGCTTCTCTTGCTGTGCAGAAGCTTTTTAATTTGATGTAGTCCCATAGGTTTATAGTTTCCTTAGTCTTCTTTGTAATTGGATTCATTTCATGGAAGATGTCTTTAAAATTTATGCAGAAAAGAGTTCTGCCAATATTTTCCTCTAAGTATCTGACAGTTTGTATTCTAACATCCAAGTCCTTGATCCACTTGGAATGTACTTTTGTGTTTGGTGAAATATAGTGGTCAGTTTCATTATTCTGCATGTTTCAACCCATTTTTTTCCAACACCATTTGTTGGAGAGACTCATCTTTCCCTATTTAATAGTCTGGGCACCTTTGTCAAAGATTAGATGTCCATAGGTGTGGGGTTTACTTCTGGGCTCTCAATTCTATTCCACTGGTCAGTGTGTCTATTCTTGTTCCAGTACCAAGCAGTTTTGATTGCAATGGCCCTATAATACAATTTGAGATCTGGGAGTGTGATGCCTTCAAGAACAGGATATTCTTAAAACAAATATAGGAATGAATTTTGAATGTGGAAGCTGGCTCAGTTAGCCAACCATGGGTTATACTTCCAAATTTTGCTTATTTAGTATCTCTTATTTGACAGGCTTATAGTTAATACTTCTGGGGCTCAAATGAATTGTTTACTGTAAGATCTTGAGCAAGTGACTTAATCCCTCTGCCTCTCAGTTTTTGTATTTGCTAATTAGTCATAATAATAATATTTGCCTTATAGAATTCTTGCAAAAAATGAAATACATAATAGCTATACAACCCAGTTGGTTGGTGCTCAAGTACTCAATGTAGTGGTGATTATCATAATCTACTCATTTCACTTGGAAACACTAATCCTTCCCTTTCTCAACAAAAGTGCAACTTCCAGTTGATTAAATGACATCACACGCAGCAGAGGAAAGATTTTGACATTTTTTTTGGGGGGGAGGGTCAGAATGCCTGACATCAGGTCTTGACCCCACCACCTCTTGTAAGCTTCCAGGGTTTAGACAAATTGCCCAGCTTTCCTTAAGCCTCAGCTTCTCGTTCACAAAATGGTGGTGTTAATGACCTCTCCCTCACAGGGTTTTGTGAGAATTAAATGAGGCCAACAGAATAAAGAAGCTAGTTTAAAGACCTAGGAGAGCATAATGTTTATGCTAAAGATTTTCCTGTCTGAGACTCTGAGGTCTCAAACTCGATCCCTGGCATCACTATAAACTAGAGTTGAACAATGCTCTGGTCTCTCTCATCAAAATAAGTAAATCTTAAAGACAAACAAACAAAAATAAATAGTGTATGAGACTGGTGAAGGCCTGGTATGGATTGAGTTCTCAAAGATTTAGCTCCATCTCTATCCATCTGCTTCACTTTTATCTTTCTCATGCTCTTACCTGACCTTTACTGAGGTGAATAGTGCCAGCAGCCCTTGAAGGATGGCTTTCTTCAGAGTGAAGTCTCAAAGTGCAGAGGACTGAGAAACAACTGCAACTCAAAATTCAAATGAAGCTTCTCTCATTAAAATTTTCACACTGGGGCCAGGTGGTGATGCACCTGATTGAGTGCACATGTTACAATGCTTAAGTACCTGGGCTCAAGCCCTTGGTCCCCACCTGCAGGGGGAAAGCTTCATAAGGTGAAGCAGTGCTGCAAGTCTCTCTCTGTCTCTCTCTCCCTCCCTCCGTCTCCCTCTCCCTCTCTCACCCTTCTCTCTCGATTTCTGACTGTCTCTACCCAATAAATAAAGATAATTTTTTTAAAAATTAAAAAAAAATCAAATTCTCACACAAGTATTTTGCTTCCACTCTAAGCGGCAAGTGGAGGCCAAAGAAAAATTGTGTGGAAGCTGCTAGGGGGAACTCATTCAAATGTTCCCACAAATAGTCTAGGATGTGGCTTCTGGCCTCACCTGCAGGTGGGCTTCTCTGCCCTCTGGGTCCCAGTTGGTGCTGAGTCACAGCTGTATCATTCCCTCCTCCCTCCCCAGGGCCACTTCCTGAGCTTCCCAGAACTTTGCTCCAGCTCCTAGGAATGTAATGACCTTGTTAATTTATAGGCGCCCAGAGGGAGTAAGGTTGGGAAACCCAGCTCCTGCTCAGGAAATTGGAGACTTGGCCTCTGGCCCTGACTTCAGCTCTGATCTGAGAGTTGACCTTGGGCATGGCATTGACTTCTTGCCACTGCAGTTCCCTTAAGTAAAAAGCATAATGATATGAAGTCAGGATCATCTGGAAAATTCCACAGCTTAAAATATGCAAAAATGCTATACCAACAGTGAAATACCTTCACATATATATATTTTTCAATATCGCTATTTGCTTGTGTGATGTGGTTTTGTGTGACATAGAAAGCAGGTATTTGGGAACAGAGATGGAAAGCACTGAAATTACATTTCAGCACTGATACCTGATAACTTAGTATATGAGCAAATCTCTAACTTTCCTTAAGCTAAAGCTTCATTTTCCTCACTGGTAAAATAAATATAATCATGACTATCTCACAGAGTGGCTGTGATTAGCAAGTGAAATGAAAGTTCTGTAGATTTTTTTCCTTTATACATATCTAGAATATATCAAATATATCAATTTTTCCTTGATTAATTGGTTTACTAAAATATGTGTGGGGGCTGGGGAAATAGAATGATGGTTCTGCAAATGACTTTCATGCTAGAGGCTCCTGTGGTCCCAGGTTCAACCCCCATAAGCCAGAGCTGTGAAGAGCTCTGGACACACTCTATCTCTTTCTCTCTCTCATTCTGTGTGTGTGTGTGTGTGTGTGTGTGTGTGTGTGTGAGTATTTTTTCTCTGTGTGTATCTATCTCATTAAAAATAAATAAAATAGGGAGTCAGGTGGTAGCGCAGCGGGTTACATGCAAAGCACAAGGACCGGCTTAAGGATCCTGATTCGAGCCCCCGGTTCTCCACCTGCAGGGGAGTTGCTTCACAAGCGGTGAAGCAGGTCTGCAGGTGTCTGTCTTTCTCTCCCCCTCTCTGTCTTCCCTTCCACTCTCCATTTCTCTCTGTCCTATCCAATAACGACGACATCAACAACAACAATAACTACAACAATAAAACAATCACAACAAAAGGGAATAAATACTTAAAATAAATAAAATATAAAAAATAATAAAATAAAATATGTGTTGAGTGTAATGTAGAATATTTTATATTATTTTGCAGTATTATATGTGTATGCATACATTACAAATAAATATAAAATAAATGCTTATCAAAATATATGTTACTGTATTTTTGAGTTAATGTATATATAAACTGCAAAAGATTAACTGAGGCATATTAAGAGGTTTAAGAGTTTAGTTGAACAAAAATAAGTTCAAATTAGGCAGAATTCAATGTATCAAGTAGAAAGGGACTCTAAGGAGTTATACAAAATGAAGCAATTTTCTAGCCAGAGGCAGGGGATGAGGAGGTGAGTAGGCACTGGTAGCTGGTTAGGTGTGGCAGGAGAGTCTTGCTTTGGGGAGGTGGTTAATTACTGCCCCCCCAACCCCTTAAGGTACCTGGTGATAACTGATGGATTAATATCCCACGCCTGGGGCTGGGGAGATAGCACAGTAGTTTGCAAAAAGATTTTCATGCCTGAGGCTCTGAGGGCTCAGGTTCAGTCTGCACACTACCATAAGCCAGAGCTGAGCAGTGTTCTGGTTGGTCAGATTTCCTCTCTCTCTCTCTCTCTCTGTCTCTCTCTCTCTCTCTCTCAAATAAATCATATACATTCTATCTCTGAGAGATCAGATGCTGGAATTTAGTTTCAATTTGGTGACAGAGACTTCATGAGAAATGATTCTAACTTGGGTATGGGCCTTGTGTTTAATACTAGCAAATATGACACAGAAAGGGAAACATAAAGCAGAACTTGGGCTGGGTTTGATGAATAGCTCCAGAGTAAATGCCTGGGGTGGGGGTGGGGGGCCTAAGGTCCTGGTGCACGATGGTGAAGGAGGACCTGGGGGTGGGGGAAGAGTGTTTTGCAGGAAACTGAGAAATTTTACATGGGTACCAACAACTGTATTTACTATTTACTGTAAACCATTAATCCCTCAATAAAAAATTTAAAAAACAACAATACCAGATATATTTATAAAACAACTACATGCTTCCTGAGATATCCTAGGCGTATACATTTCTTATTAATATTTGGGTATTAGTTATATATATATGATACACATATTTATAGCTGTCTATCTATATCTCTATAAATAGATATAACACATCTCATATATTTCCATACACCCTATGATTTAGATTTATCTATCTATATGGAGGTGTTTATCGCCATAAAAACTCATAGAATAATTTTAGAAATATTATTTTAAAAACATTCTCACCTATTGGGTAGAGACAGAGAGAATTCAAGAGGAAAGGGGGAGATAGAAAAGGAGAAAGAAAGACACTTGCAGCACTGTTTCACCACTCATGAAACTTTCCCTCTGCAGGTGGGGACCAAAGGCTTGAGCCTAGTCCTTTTGCATTGTAACAAGCTCTATACAAGATATGCCACCACCTGGCCCCAGAAATACGCTTAAGAAAGAACTCATCGAATAATTCCTGACTTACCTCAAGATCCTAGCACATAACTGGCGCATAGCAACCTTTGTGTAAGTATGTACTGAAGTAAGAGTCCAATATTCTATAATGACCTGACCTATTGATATCTAAAATGCAAAGGCAGTGGTCTTCATTCTCCACTATAAATTACTTCACCAAACCTCCACTCAAGCCTTGGCATCCTTCTGTATTGAGCTTAAGAAATAGTCTGTTACTCCTGATGGGCCTAGACCTTGAATAAATCCCTCTCTCCATTGTTACCAGTCATTCCTATCAGGAACAACACAATAGAGCCCTTTGTAGGCCCCCATAGGACCTTGCCCTCAACTTGGATCAACAATGGTAGAGAATGTTCCATCCTCCAGAGGGAGGCTGGACAATGTACTCTATGCTACACCTGAGGAAGATGGGTCGATATTGGGACCACATGGAATGTTCCTACTCATGAACACAGAATGTGAGCTCAGATCTACATAGATGCAGAGGTCACATAGACTCCTAAGCTGAATATGGGCCCCAGATCACATCAAATCGATGGGGTTTACAGTCAACAATATTTATACACCTTTCCCATGTCTGGGAGCTACTTTCTTCCCTGATCTAGGTTTCTGGTTCTTTTTCCAGCCATGACATCACCTCCCCAGACAATAATTAAGATCCACCTGCATATCAGATTTCAGGCTCAGGCAAAACAGACAAACAAACAAAAAAACTAGTATAGCCACAGGCCCTTTGGAATAGAACTAAAAGAATTAGAGGACCCCCCCTCCAACTCTTCATCTATACTATTCTAGCCTTTAGGTCAATGACTGGTCAACAATTTGTTTGGCTTTGTATGTTAACTCTATTTTCAATCACCAGGTTCCAGATGCTAGCAAGATGCCAACCAGACTTCCCTGGACAGACAACCCCACCAATGTGTCCTGGAGCTCTGATTCCCCAGAGTCCTGCCCCACTAGGGAAAAACAAAGACAGGCTGGGAGTATGGATCAACCTGTCAATGCCCATGTCCAGCGGGGAAGCAGTTACAGAAGCCAGACCTTCCACCTTCTACATCCCACAATGACCCTGGGTCCATACTCCCAGAGGGTTAAAGAACAGGAAAGCTATCAGGGGAGGGGATGGGATACAGAGTTCTGGTGGTGGGAATTGTGTGAAGTTGTACCCCTTTTATCTTTGGTTTTGTCAATGTTTCCTTTTTATAAATAAAAAAATTAAATAAAAAAACAAGGGCAACAAAAGGGAAAATAAATAAATATTTAAAAAAAGGAAAGTCCATTACTATAAATATTAACTTTTAGGCACATAAACATATTTATATTGTTAATTATATTAATATCAGTGTAACATATAATCAATTATATTACTTGAGTGGGATCAGAATTAGAACAATCTTGGTTGGAGTCAGAAGATTGTTCATTTGGTACATTTGGTTCATTTGGTACAATTGTTCATGAGAGTGGACCTCATCATGAACCATCAGATGGGCTGAATCTCTTGTGCTGTAGGTCTTTCCCACTGTTTCTCTCTCTCTCTCTCTCTCTCCCTGCTCTATCTAAGATAATTTTTTTTAAATGAAAAAAGTTGACCTGGGAGCAATTAAATCACTCATGTGTGAGGCCTCTGTGCTACATATACTCACACAGAAAAGGAATTCATATTTGCATTTAAACTCTCTTTCAAAGGCTATGGGAAAAAACTAGACTTGTGAAATTGCTATATTTTGTATATCATATACTCATTCCTTGATTTAAAAAAAAATCCATGTTTTCTTCTTTGATTGAAAAGGGCATATAATATACTGGAGTTTTGATTGGATATCATGTATATAAAGAGACTCTGAAAGGCATTGGAGGCACAGTTTCAATGCTGGACTCTTAGTTCCAATGTGTTCTCTGGTTGCACCAGGGCTGGTTGACATCAGTATTGTTGGGTTTCTTTTGATAACACTTTGACCAGGTGAAGGAGGAGTGTGGTTGTCACTGGGCCAGAAGTCCAGACTCCCCACACAGCCCACCTGAATGGTGTTCAAGTACTCTTTACAGATCAAGGGAATAACAGAGCTGCCAGTCTACTTGGACTTCTATAACACCATTTAGAAGATGGATACTGAGTGTACCTTTTTACATACTCTTAAGGGTAGAAGTCCAGGCTTCCCACCCAGCTTTTGGTGGTGTGGTTAGAAAAGGAGAGTTTTTCTGTAGTGTTTGGTTTGAGTAGTACAGTTGCTGTCTAAAGTTTTCTGTTTTGTAGATGTTCTCTTACTTTACCCTTTGGCCAGACAGAAAGTTAAAGGGCTTTTTGGTTGGGATTCATTAGACAGTTTCTTTTGGCATTTCTGTGTTGCTGACTTCTCCAGCATACAAGCTGGTACATGAGACAGAGAGAAAGGACAGGGAACTTACCGCTGTAAGAGACTTTGTTTCTCGAAGTTCAAACTTCCATAGCCAGTCTGCCCACTTAGTTTTTCCTAAATCCAAAACTGTGGGGTTTGTTTGTTATTTCTCCTCCTCCTCCTCCTCCTCCTCCTCCTCCTCCTCCCCCTCCCCTCCCCCTCCCCCCTCCCCCTCCCCCTCCTCCTCTTCCTCCTCCTCCTCCTCCTTCTCCTCTGTCTCCTTCTTCTGGTTTTTTTTGGTCACAGTTGGGGCCTCACTGCTATTGGCTGACTGTTGTTAAAATTCGGGGGCTCCAGCTAGCTGGCCGGGCTAGCGTTGCGGCGGTAGAGAGAGACTCGAGGACACACGGCTGGGCTGAGAAGCTGCAGTTTAATCTTTATTCATGGACAGGCAAATCACCACACCATGTGCTTCTCCATCATTCTCCCTCTGCTGCTGCTGCTGGGACTCTGGACGTCCTTAGCATACGGGGCGGGGAGAAAGAGGGGCGAGAAAGTAGCAAGGGCCAAACCATTTCTCTCAGAGTTGGGGGAAGGGGGATAAACCAATATGAGACATAGCAACAGCTGACTTTTTTAGGCAGAAAGAAGGAGAGGGGGAGGGAGGAAGAGAGAGAGAGAGAGAGAGAGACTGCATCTCTGAAACTTCTTTTTAATGCAGTGGGGGCAAAGTAGCCACACTATCCAGATGAGTTGTTTTGTTGGTCCTCCAAAGCATTGTTAAAATTATTGAAAAGTTCAAAATGGATGTTATTAAATCTCACCAGTAAAGAGGTATAAAAGTTTAAGAAAGGTTGTACTAGACTGTATCCTGCTGATTTGTTGAGGGTGTGTATTATTAGTGTGTGTTATGAATTTCCCAGATTCTTGAACAGGCCAATTGGTAGATTTTCCATTTTAGAGAAGCAAGCAGGTAGTAGCATAGAATAATATCAACATATAGATCAACAAAAAATAGTATTAAGATGAAAGGACTCGGTTTAACCCCCTCAACAATAGGTCAAAAAAGGTACTTAAATAAGCAAGGAAAAAAGTCGACACTTAAAAGAGTTCTTCATGAGAAGAGTCTCTTATTAGTCAATACATTCACTCCCTGATCCATTCCTTATCTTTGAAATATCTTGTGTTTCCACAGATTTATAACACAGTTGCTAACTCCCAGTCTTCTTAATGAACTCTACATATACTTAACGAAATGGAGAACCTGAAAGAGTAATATGAATGCTGGGTGAAGGTCACTTTATGGTGGCTTTCAACCTTATGGTGGCTTTCAGCATAAAACAGTGAAGTGCTCTGGTCTCAGCCTTGCGAAGATGAGCTATTTTCAACCTTCAGGTATTGACTATAGTAAAAACTTGACTAATAAATCAGAGCAGTCCTAAGTATTCCCAGGCAGTGGCACACATGGTTGGAAGCACACATGTTACCATGTACAAGGACCCAGATTCAAGTCCCCAGGCCTCACTTACAAGGGGGTGGGAGGAAGCTTCATGAATGGCCAAACAATGCTGCAGGAGTCTGTCTTTCTCTCCCTCTCTCTCACCCTTACCCCTCAGTTTCTCTCTGTCCTATCAAATAAAACAAATTTAAAAAGAATCATTGCAGTGATGAATAATATGTTTTCCTTCCATTGGAACAAGCTGGTGGGGTTACAGCATGTATGAAATGGAAGTGGAAGACTCGACCCCCTGAGGAAGGATGTGGTAAGATGGGGTAACCAAAAAAATTCCACGAGGAGAAGACAAATGCAATGTTGCCGTTGTCCACACGAGCATCTATTTGAGCCTAAGATGACATGTTTGTGTTGGAAGGCTATACATGCCCCTTCCTGAGTTCAAAAACACTTTAAGAATTGGTTCTTTCTAAAGAGGTCTGTTGGCCTTCCCCTAAATTACAATTTTCTTCTGGCTTGTGAACCTACTTATGAGTATGTTTTCCATACCATTTTGTTCCTGTCCTACTTCCTGCCTAAAATTGCAGGCACTGGGCTTGGAAGCAAAAGGTTTTAGGGAAATTGTGGTCTTCATGAAGGGACAGTCAAAAGTTCCCTAAGTCATCCTCTCTGAATGAACCTTAGTAGTTAGGAAGGAGCATTCCAAAACATCTTGATGCAAACCTTGCCTATTTTTAAAATGTTTGCTTGATTTTTTTCTTGAAGCTTCAAACACATGGAAAGTACAGAGTGTAATGTTGTGAATGTGCATACACTAGTTGACCAATTCAACAATATCCTACTTTTGACCACTCTTATTTTCTGTTTGTTTGGTTATCACTGGGGCTTCGTGCCTACACCACAACTCCACTGTTCCTGTCAGCCATTTTCTTTTTTCTTTTCTTTTCTTTTCTTTTCTTTTCTTTTCTTTTCTTTTCTTTTCTTTTCTTTCTTTTCCTTTCCTTTCCTTTTCTTCTCTCTCTCTCTCTCTCTCTCTCTCTCTCTTTCTTTCTTTCCTGCATCACTGCTCCACCACTCATGAATACCCTGCCTCTCCCCCCAAAGGTAGGGACTGGGGACTTAAAAACCATTTTTTTTGCAAGGTAATGTATGCTCTACCAAGTATGCCACCACATGACCCCTTTGAGCAATCTTGTTTTTCTATACCTCAGTCTACTTGACAGGTTGATCCATACTCCTAGCCTGTTTCTATTTTTCCCTAGTGGGACAGGGCACTGGGCAGGTGGGGGATCCAGGGCACATTTGTGAGGTCGTCTGCCCAGGGAAGTCAGGTTGGCGTCATGGTAGCATCTGCAACTTGGTGGCACCCATTCCATTTGTCCTATTTAGCACAATTTTGACAATTTATAGTTGAGTTAAAATAGTCCACCATGATTACTCTTTGGCCCTTCCTCTATAGTTTCTCTCCTACTGTCCTGGAAATCCTGCTCTCACTTGGAATTCCTGAGTCTAGATTGGTTTATTTGAGGAGAGTCAGCCAGGTGTTATCTTCAAGCCACCATCTTGACTCCACACCCCATACTTCCCTTTAATCTCTTTTGATCTATTGGCTTTTTTTCTTTCTTTCCCTCTGTGTAGCTTGTTGTTGTCATGGGGCTTCACTGCTCTGGACTAAGTTTTTCAGAAAAAAGGAGAAAGATAGACAAAAAGAGAGAGGGAAAGATAGCATAGCACTGAAACTTTCCTCAGTGTGGTGAGGGCTGGCTTGAACCTAGGTTATAAGCATGACAAAGCCAGGCATCCTCAAAGGGCTCCTATCTTATTGGCCTTATATAGTTTATTTTCATGATGGGTCACTTGTCTGATTTTGTTAATTGCATTTTTGTGATTTTTGCCTAATATATCTCAGTGCTTGTGAACTTTCAAGAAGACCTAGGTTCTACATTTTGATCAGATCCATTTTTGACCTGTGTGTGTGTGTGTATTTCATCAGAAGCTATATATCCACCTGCTTTTTTTTTTTTTTTTTTGTGAAGTTAGTAGGGATTGATAACTATTGTCTAGATCTATTATTTATTAATTCATTGGCGGTACAGATAGTGAAACTGTATTTCTTTCAGTGAAGCCCCATGACAACAACACAAGCTACATAGAGGGAAAGAAAGTAAAAAAGCCAATAGATCAAATGAGAGTTAAGTTGTATTTCTAATTACCTTCTGACAGGAGAATGACTTATGTTCTGCCCTTTCTACTCCTAACAAACTCCAAGAGGCTATTCATTCTTTAGTCACCAGGAATTCTTAGAATTTCAGAAATCTTTACCTACAACTTCAAAATAATGATCATAGAATTTTTACCAACAAATTCCTTAAAACATCTATGTGGGTTTGGAATTAATTTCATGTGTTTCTGGAATATAAGAATCAAAATAATATATTTATTCTGAATAATATGAATAGTATGGTGAATTGATATTGTTAAGTCATAAAAAAAAATTTACCAGTTCTTCCAAGAACAGACAAGATTGGGCATATTCAAGGTGGTCTGACTATAAGCAGAAAAGATCATCAATCATTTCATCTAATCGACGACAGAGACATTGTTGATTGTAGAGTGAGTTGGTATTTTCTTTTTTTGAAATTTTTTTATCATCTTTATTTATTGAATAGAAACAGCCAGAAATCAAGAGGAAAGGGAGAGGTAGATAGGTAGAGGGAGGAGAGAGACAGAGAGACACCTGCAGTTCTGCTTCACCACTCATGAAGCTTCTCCCTGTAGGTGGGGGCCAGGTCCTTGTGCATAGCAACATGTGTATTCTACCATGTGCACCATTGCCTAGCCCCTAGTGAGTTGGTATTTTCTTTTTTCTTTTCTTTTCTTTTTACTACTTTTTTATTATCTTAATTTTATTTATTGGATAGAGACAGCCAGAAATTGAGAGGGAAGGGGGTGATAGAGAGAGAGACAGACAGACAGACAGACACCTACAACACTGCTTCACCACTTGCAAAGCATCCCCTCTACAGGTAGGGACTAGGGGCTCAAACCTAGGTCCTTGTGCACTGTAACATGTGTGCTCAACCAGGTGTGCCATACCACCACCCGGCCCCTTCTTTCTTTTGCACTGAGGCTTCATGTCTATATAATCCCACTGTTCCTAGCAGACTCAAGTTTCCTTTTAATTTCAGACAGAGGTAGGGAGGGGTATAAAGATACAGAGAAAAACAGAGGAGAGGGAAAGAGACATCACAGCTTTACTTCACCGTTCTGTGCACTATACTTACAGGTGATGCTGGAGGCTTGAAGCTAGGTTCTTACACATAGTAAAGTGTACACTTATCAGGTAAGCTCTGTTCCCCCTCCTTTTTCTATCTTTATCTCTGTTTCTTGCTAGGTGAAGCAGGAGCAGAACAAAAGTCATAAGTTTTTGATTGACTATTGTTAAATCATGAAGAGCAGTCTCAGTTTTAATCCTGAACAGAGTTGACCAATGACTGTAGGTAGCAATCAGAAAAATTAGTCATTGTTATCAGATGGAAGCAGCTCAGGACACAGGTGGGCACCATATTATGTAGTTGACAGACGGACGGATCAGTGAACTCTAGCTAGAGAATGATCAGGGATGAGAACAGGAGACTGGAGCCAGACTTTGAATCACTGGGCCAGGAGGCACAGGGAAGATTGTCATTCCAGTCAAAGATGGTACAGAAGTAAAGGCATGCTGGGGCCATGGGGTGCTGACTCAATTGGGCTTGTGTTTACACTTTAGGTAGGGGAGCAGTGTGGCTCTATCTGGACTTGGATACATGGTCCTTGAGTTTCATCGAGTCAGGGAAGTGTGGGTGCTAATTACATCTGGTATGAAATCATCCTGGAGACCAGGTTTGAGTGAAAGTGATGGTACCCCTTTGAGAGATGAAAGGGCTCAGCTGGCCTGCAGAATAAGTGCTTGGAGAGAGAGAGACACAGAGCCATGAGAAGAGGCCTGTCACCTCCAGTCTATTGGCCCTGCACTGACTGTCTATATCAGTTGAAACTCAGCATTGTCTCTCAGCATCTCTAGTCATCCTGAATTTTTCCACTGAAGGCAGGAGCCCTATCAGCTGACCACATTATTCACTGGAGTCACAGTGTCAGCTTTCCACCTTCCTAATGAAATTCTCCGGCAGGCTGTGAACATCACAGGAAGCCAGCTATATTTAGCAAGAAGAAGCAACAAGCCAAGGCAAAGGAAAACAGAAACACCTGGTCTCCTGAGGAGCAAGGCCCATGGCTTTGCTTACAACAACTTTCCATATTTTCTAACCAGCAAAGGCACAGCATTTTGTTTTGCTTTTCAAACCAAAGTGAAGCCTGCAGGTTCCTTCATTATTATGTCTAAATAAAGTACTTTATTCATTCAAGGAGCAGGGCATTTTTAGATTGCCAAAGATGACAGGATAATGAACCTTTTGAAACAAACCAGCCAGTCAATATAAACAACTCATATTCGATACTATCTTTCCGAATGAAAACTTTCACAAACTTAGGAACTGGAATAATTGTTTCAGTCAGTTTCCTTTAAGACTTTTATTCTCCCATGAGGCTATATTAAATGACCTCCATATCTGTGAGTTTTAGCAACTTCACCTGAGTGTTCATAAAACATAATAAAATTTGGGGTGTACATTTTTTTTCCATGGTTGGAACTTCAGGCCCTTAGCATCCCTAGTAGAACCTTCTATCACCACTCTTGCATTCGCAGTAGGAGTGTTTCTTCACTTGAACTATACAGAGAAGGGCAGGTATTTATTAATTTATGAGAAAAGATACTCAAATTGAAATGCTCTTCCTTTTAGCCAGTTGGAATTTTTTTCTAACGTGCACATATATTATTTAGTCAGTTAGTTATTTTAGATAGAGGGCAGAGGTAGAGACAGGGAGAAAAAGAGAAAGAGACCACAGCACTAGCTTCCTCCAATGCAATGGGGACTGGGTTTGAACCTGGGTCCCGCACATGCCAAAGCAGTGTATTATCCAAGTGAGCCATTGCACTCAAATCCACTTACAAAGGCTATTCTCTTTGCAAGGTTTGACCATGTCTATTCCAAAGAATCAACCATTCTCGTGTTATTGAACTTCCTGGTATCCTCTGAGCAGAATAAATATTTAATGGACTGAGATTATCTCAAGCTTCGGTTCATATGAGCTTGTGGTTAACTCATCTCCCTAGATTTTAAGATACAGAACACAGTTGTCATCTGCCTATGTCTTCAATTAGAGAAAATCTGTCATCATTCCAGGGCACCACTGTCTTTGTGAATATGAGACCTGCTTCCCCAGAACACCTGGGCAGCTCCTTCGGATGGACTCACTTCAGGAATACAAGGCAAGTGTTTGCTCAGATCTTCAAAGAGTTGCTTCTTCATCTGTGTTTTACCATGAGGCTCCAAAGTCAACAACGAAAAGGAAATAAAGGAAAGGAAAAGAACATTGAAAAGCTTCTTTGTTTACTCCAAGGCCAACACATTGTTGGCTGATAAATCTGTCCAGCCATTTACTACTTCCAAGGATGTTTCAGAGTCATTCAGCTCCAAGGGTAGGATATTTAATTGCAAATAAGTTTCTTTAGCCTTGGGTTTGTTTTTCTGACTTATCTCTTTGGTAAGCCGCTATGGGTGTTAACTTCAGGAAGATCCCTGAATACTTGATGAGAGGAAGATAAAGTGGAAAAAAAAATCAATAAAACTATGCTGAACCACTAGTCTTGTCCTCATTTTTCTTGTCAGATCTCTAGATCTTGCTGTGGCATGATCATTAATAGAAAAAAACTTTTAAAAACTTTGACTTGTATTTTTTATTTATTAACATGGTGATAAGGTGTCTTTGGTATGTCACTCATTGAAAGAAAACAGATGCAAAACAATATGACTCCTGGATGACAGCATGGATGTAATAAATTCATAAACACTAAACATGTATGTAATATGGACCACTTAAAAAAACCCAGTATGCCTCTATTTTTAAATTAAATAAAGATCTCTGTGCATATAGTTCACTGGTAAATACCGTAAAATACTGTGGGTTTTTTTTTGCCATGTGTGCAAGCAAGACTTGAGCCCAATCCCCACCATACTTAGATGCTTGGTTTCTTTCACTCTCTCTCTCTAAACAAAGTGATTATTAGACAATCATCTATATGGATAATATAAAACATACGTCCTTTAAGACATTTCTGCTCTTTAAAAATGCTAGCATAGAGTGAATGTAACATTCAGAAGAAATGATTGGAAGGAATCTCAAACTTTTTCTTAGAATAGATTTAAAATAGATTTGTGTACATTGGTAATGGTAGACCTCATTTTAATGTACAAACCTCTCACTTCCTTTGTGATTTTTTTCCCAGTATTTATGTAATTATAACTGGGTGTCTGGGCTATCCATCAGGAAAGACTTGTGCCATATTTTAACATGGGCCCAGCCCCAAATCCTAAATACTCAATGACTATACTTAAGAAGGGAGGGAGTTTGTGGATCCTAAATGAATGTCATAGTGGCATCCACAGATTATAAAGTATGTCATTTGTTTCCAGTTTGTAAACAGCCAAAGTCACCCGAAACTTCAAACACCTCATTGTCTTATTGTTTCCTAGGTCAAGCCAAGTTGAGTTCATGTGAACCAGCACACTAAGTCACTATAGTTCTTTCTGGCAGGACTTAATCTGGTTCTTAGAGTTGGTGCTAATTCCTTTGCACAAAGGAGTGTGACTAAAGAGAACCTTGATATCAAATGCTAAACTTCCTCCTAGCGCCATTCTCCCTTGTCATCACCAACTTTAGCAATTTTTATCTAGTTATTTTTCTTAGTGATTTAATATTGATTTACAAAAAATTAGATAATAGTGGTATAATTCTATACTGTTCCCACCAGCAGAGTTCTGTGTCCCCATCCCCTCCATTGGAAACTGCAGTAGTTCTCCCAAAGTCACAGATATGATACTGGCTGACTTTATAACTATCTATCTGTACTGTGTGTGTACATATATATCCCTGTTTTCTTCTCTAGTCCTACCCTCGCTTCTCTTTTTTTTTTGCCTCCAGGGTTATCACTGGGGCTCAGTGCCTGTGCTGAGTCCACTGTTGCTGGCGGTCATCTACTTTTTCTCATTGTGGCTGTAATTGTTGTTGCTGTAGGATAAGACTGAGAGATACTTAGAAAGGAGAGGAAAACAGAGAAGGGAGAGAAAGATAGACACCTGCAGACCTGCTTCACCGCTTGCAAAGCGACCCCCTCCCCTGCAGGTGGGGGAGAGGGCAAGGAGGGGAGGCTCCAACCAGGATCCTTTCCTGGTCCTTGCACTTCATTTCACACTATGCACTTAAACAAGTGTGCTATCACCTGGCCCGCCCCCCTTCACTTCTTTTCTAAGTCACACCTATACCTATTACTACTTCTGAGTGTTCTTCCTTCTTTCCTCTTCTGTCTCAGATAAGAGAAACAGTCTGGCTTCCTCTGGTGTTTTCCAGATTCACTTCCTTTTCAGTGATGCTATAAAAACAAGATTCTTATTGATAAATGCTTCAGGTACTGGTGGAATTTGGGTTCAGAGCCCTCTGCTTATCTTCTCCTGTCTTTTACTCCTCTAAGTGTATGGACCAAAATTATTTTATTTCCCCCCCCCTTATGGGGGGGGAAATTAATGGCTTTCAGTCAACAGTAAAATACAATAGTTGGTACATGTGTGATATTTTTCAGTTTTCCACATAACACTCTAACCCCTCACCTGGTCCTCCTCTTCCATCATGTTCCAGGATGTGAACATCCCCCCCACACCCCAGACTCCTTTACTTTGGTATGCAATACACCAATTCCACTCCAAGTTCTGCTTTGTGTTGTCCCTTCTGTTCTCATTGTGCAAATTCTGTCTATAAGTAGGATCATCCCATATTCATCCTTCTCTTTCTGGCTTAACTCACTGACCAAAAACGAAAAGAAAAGAAAATTGGGGGCTACAGAAAGTAGGAGTTCTGACTTCTGTAACTGCTTCTCCACTGGACGTGGATATTGGCAGGTGGATCCATACCCCCAGCCTGTTTCTGTCTTTCCCTAGTGGGGCAGGGCTCTGAAGAGGTGAGGTTCTGGGACACATTACAACCTTAGCCATCTTGACCTCTCTAGCAAGCAGCATGGACGTTTCAATTAGCCATCTCTTCCCCTGTGCAGTCTCTTATCTCTCACCATGATGCTCATCTCAGTTAGTGGTGCTCACGTGCAGTTGTCTTGGTTGTCCAAGCAGATGTTGACTTCTTGAGCATCTTAACTCTTTCATTTCCCATGGTTTTTAGGCTAAGTGCCCAATGAATAGTAATTGCTACTATTATTTGCTACCAGAGTTAGAACCTGGGGTTTCTAACATGTGAAATATGCGCCAACAGATAATTAATGATATAACTTTTGTCATCATTTAGGTCAGCTTTATTTTACCATCAGTTTTGTTATTACTTGCATGAAATATTTTCATAAAAAATAATTTCAGTGGGGTCGGGCGGTGGCGCAGTGGGTTAAGCGCATGTGGCGCAAAGCGCAGGGACCGGCGTAAGGATCCCTGTTCGAGCCCCCGGCTCCCCACCTGCAGGGAAGTCGCTTCACAGGCGGTGAAGCAGGTCTGCAGGTGTCTATCTTTCTCTCCCCTTCTCTGTCTTCCCCTCCTCTCTCCATTTCTCTCTGTCCTATCCAACAACGAACTGCGTCAACAAGGGCAATAATAATAACCACAACGAAGCTACAACAAGGGCAACAAAAGGGGGAAAAAAATGGCCTCCAGGAGCGGTGGATTCATGGTGCAGGCACCGAGCCCAGCAATAACCCTTGAGGAGGAGAAAAAATAATAATAAAAATAATAATTTCAGTGTAAAACAGTATTGTGCTCTTCCCTGAGGGATTACTTTTGGAGTGTCACTTATGGGGGCCAAGTTGTGGTGCACTGGGTTAAGTACACATGGTACAAATCGCAAGGATCCCTGTTCAAGCCCCCAGCTCCCCACCACAATTCTCTGATTTTTGGATTCTAAGATTTATTATTATTATTATTACTATTATTATTAATTTGCCAGCAAGGTTATCAATAGGGCTCAGTGCTAGCATGACTCCATCATTTCTGGCATGTCCCCCCTTCCTCCCTCCCTCCCTCTTTCCTTCCTTCCTCCCATCCTCTTTTTTCCTACAATAGAGATGGAGAAGGCAGAAGGGCAGAGACAGAGGTGAGTGAAGGAGACCACAGGACTGAAGCTACTACCTTCAGTGTGGTGGGGGCTGGACTTAAACCCAGGTTGTACATAGGGTAAAGCAGCACACTGACCAAGTGAACTAACTTCATGTTCTTTCCTTCTGTTAGTGGGTGAGAGACAGAGTGAGCTTGTCAGTCAGTCTTATTTTCATTGTGACTGGAAAGTCCTCTGCCTCATGCACGCTTAGGGGAAACTTCTGTTCTCACTGTGCTATTTTCTGCCTTCCCCAGCTCGCCTTCTTTTCTCTGACTGAGATGCTTCACGGAAAACTTAGCTCATGTGTCTAAGGGCCTCTTCCTTGGGGCTATCTGAGATTCTATTGAATTATAAACATTCTTTTTAGTACCTCCAGCTTCCTGCACAATAAATAATGTTTCCCATCCCTTGGAACCAAGCTGGGGGGTGGTGGTGGTAAAGTAAAGCTGATACAAACCCAAGTCAGGTTGGAGTAAGGATATAAAAGTTATGATATTTAAAAAATGGGTCTTAAATAGTTCTAGAGCTTTAATTTCTTCCATTACCATTCCCTCTCCTTTCTTTAAAAAAAAAAAAAATATATATATATATATATATATATATATTTATTTTCCCTTTTGTTGCCCTTGTTGTTTTTTATTGTTGTTGTAGTTAGTATTGTTATTGATATCATCATTGTTGGATAGGACAGAGAGAAATGGAGAGAGGAGGGGAAGACAGAGAGGGGGAGAGAAAGACAGTCACCTGCAGACCTGCTTTGCCGCCTGTGAAGAGACTCTCCTGCAGGTGGGGAACCAGGGGCTCGAACTGAGATCTTTAAGCTGGTGCTTGTGCTTTGCACCACGTGCACTTAACCTGTTGTGCTACCGCCTGATTCCCCCTTCCTTCCTTCCTTCCTTAATTGCTTTCTTTCTTTCTTTCTTTCTTTCTTTCTTTCTTTCTTTCTTTCTTTCTTTTTTCCTTACAAAACTGTGGCTTTATGCCTGTACTATGTCATCATTGTCAGATCAGTTTTGTTGTTTTCATTCAGATAAAGAGAAACAGAGACTGGGAGACATCACAGCACCAGGGCTTCAATGAGGCACCAGGGCTCAAACCTGGACTGTATGCCTGGCAAGGCACTGACCCTATTTGGTGAGCCATCTCTCTAGCCCTTTCTAATACTGTTAAGTAGTTCATATCAGTTACAGTAAGATCTGCTTGATTTTCCAGACGCATTTCAAAGTGATTTGAGGACATATGTGTTATACAATAAATGAATCTGTAAGTTAATGGATCAGAAAGAAGAGGAAAGAAAAAAGAAAGAAAGAAAATCTCACTCTGACACTCTCACCATGAGCACTTTCTGGATTTGAGCAGCTTTATCAATGGTGATGTCCTAGAATAGTTAAAAAAATACAGCAGGGTGAAGATTGACCTTGAAAAGGACCTGCCTCTTGGACTGGAGTTGGAGTACTGCACCAAAGTAAAAGACTTTGGGGTTAGGGGAGAGGCTTAGCTCCAGGAACAGGATGGGAGAGGAGGACCTAGTGGGAGTTGTATCGTTATGTGGAAATGCTATACATGTACAAACTGTTGTATTTTACTGTTGACTGTAAATCATTAATCCCCCAATAAGGAAATTTTTAAAAAGAAAGAAAAGTGCCTGCCTCATCAATCTGTCCCAAACTCTCACCTCTCTCTCTTTTTAATATTCTTATTTTCATTCTCTAGGTTTATTGCTGGGGCTCAGTGCTGGCACTATGAATCCACTGCTCCTGGAGGCCATTTTTTTCCCATTTTCATTTGATTGGACAGAGAGAAATCGAGAGAGGGAGGGAGAGATAGGGAGGGAGAGAGAAAGATAGACACCTGCAGACCTCTTGTGAAACAACTGACCTGCAGGTAGTGAGCTGGGTGCTCAAACTGGGATCCTTGTGCCAGTCCTTGCACTTTCTTCTGTGTGCACTTAATCAAGTGCACCACTGCCCCCACCCAAAGTTTCACCTCTCCAGAGCCCTGCCTTGCCAGGCTGGCCTAGCTTCACGGGCGGTAGAGAGACGACCAGGGACTCATGGCTGAGCTGGGAAGCAGTATCTCGTTTATTAATCAGATACATCGCCTTTTATGCATCTCTTCCCTGGAAATGACAAGGCAAAGGAAATGACTAGGAGAGGGGCGGAGCAAAAAAAGAGCGCGAACAGAACATAGAAAGCTTCCATCTAACCAATGGGGATTAAACCAATACCCTGCCGGCAGGGCGGGACCCAGGTAAAACAGTGATTATGTAAATAGACCACTTCGTAAGTAATGCAAAAGAAAGGGGTCTTAGAAGCAGAATTTAGAAGCATACCAACACTGCCCCACTAGGGAAAGACAGAAACAGACTGAGGGTATGATACGATCCACCTGTCAATGCCCATGTCCAGCAGAGAAGCAATTACAGAAAACAGAATTCCCACCTTCTGCACCCCAAAAAGAGTTTTGGTCCATATTCCCAGAAGGGGAAAAATATTAAGGAAAGATTATCAGATTCAGAAGTGTAGCTGTGACTTAGAAAGGAAGAGAAGGCAGAATAACAGAAAAATTGGGCAAATGAAGGGGGGCCGGCGGTAGCGCAGCGACTTAAGTGCATATGGCACTAAACGCAAGGACTGGCATAAGGAACCTGGTTGGAGCTCCCGGTTGGAGCTCCCGGCTCCCCGCCTGCCGGGGAGTCGCTTCACAGGCATTGAAGCAGGTCTGCAGGTGTTTATCTTTCTCTCTCCCCCGCTCTCTATTTTCCCTTTTTCTCTCCATTTCTCTCTGTCCTATCCAACAACAACAACAGCAATAGCAACAACAACAATAATAACAACAATGATAAACAACCAGGGCAACAAAAGGGGAAAAAACTAGCCTCCAGGGGCAGTGGATTCGTAGTGCAATAACCCTGGAGGCAAAAAAAAAAAAAGGCAAATGTATATAAACATAGATAGTTATAGAAAGAGTAGTCAACCCATATCTGTGACATTGGGAGAATCCCAGCAGTTTCCAGTGGAGGGAATGGAGACACAGAACTCTGGTGGTGGAAATGATGTGAAATTATACCCCTGTTACTTTATAATTTTGTAAATCAGTATTAAATCACTAATAAAAATATGTATCAGGATACATATATGGGGGGAGGGAGAGAGAGAGAGAGAGAGAGATAGAGGTCACTGCACACTGAAAACATTTAACCAGAGAAACTCAATGGAGATGTTCCACTTCTGCAAAATGCTGAGTTGTGCTCAGGCCACTGGTCGAAAATACTGAAGGAGGCATGTCTGCACATCTTCTCTCCCCCACCTTCCACAAATGTTTACCGAGCACCAACAATTTATCTATTTAAAGTTTTCAGGGGTAGGTCAACTTGCAAAATACAAAAATGAGAACCAGAAGTAAACCAACTGTCTCTCCGACTCTGTGAGAACTAGTGTGGTTATTATTGCGAGGGTGGGGGAGGGGCACAGAACTTTGGTGGGGAGGTCTTGGAGTAGAGCTATAGAATGTAATCTGATCTAATCACAAATAAAAAATGGCTTGGGGGGGAAAAGCGCCCTCCTCTTTTTTTTTTTTTTTTTCTTAAGGTCTTATTTTGCATAGTCTACCATTTTCTTAATCATGACACTTGTAGTCTGTTAGTACTTCCCTGGCCCTGCTCACTGCTGTAGTGAAGAATACAGGACAGGCTGGCAAGACAGCTCACCTGCATAATGCACCTGCTTTGCCACGCATGTGACCGGGGTTTGAGTCCTGTCTCTACTGCACTGGTGATAACTTCGATGCTGTGGTGTCTTTTCCTTTCTCCATCTCTCTGGCTCTGTCTCTCTCTAACAGAAAAAGTCATCCCAGAGCAGGGAACTCAGTACTTTTCCTGTTAGAGAAAAAATGACCTTAGAAATGGGAGAGCCAGGAGCCAAGCGGTGCGCACCTGGTTAAGCGCTAACACAACAGTGTGCAAGTTCCCGGGTTCAAGCCACTGTTCCCCACTTGCAGGGGGAAAGCTTCACAAGTGGTGAAGCAGGGCTGCAGGTGTCTCTCTATCTCCATCTCTATCTCCCCCCTCAATTTCTCTCTGTCTCTATCCAGTAATAAATACATTAATTTAAAAAGAAATGGGAGGGCCTTTGCATGAAGCTGTTTCAGGAAAGTAAAGAATCTTTACTTTGGAAGTCATGTCCTCGTTCTCCATCGTGTCCCTGACCTCAAACTCAGAAGGTGGTGAGGCTGTGAGCGGGTGGGCAGGCCTGGTTTGGTGACTGCTGACCTGGGCAGGGTGGCTTGGGAACTCAGGGGGTTGGTCGAGGAGGGGAAACGGTGGGTGGGGCGATCGGCCCTGGTTCTGTCCAATGGTTCCCGATATCTTTGACTTCAAGGGCATTTTCGGACCTTTGTTGAACCCACCAATAGAAGAAATGGTTTGCTCTGGAGGTCAAAGCCACTTGCTACCTTGCTCTGAACTTACTCGGTGAGCTGGCAGAGGGCGCTGTGCCCATGCTGTGCCCATGCCTCAGCCCACAATCAATGTTTGCTGCCCTAATAGACCTCCTGTTGGCATCCTGTGTCTGCCCGCATGCCTGTTTGCCTTCCTGCCTGCCTGCCTTTCTGTTTGTCTGTTTGATATATGTTAAAAATACAGTAAATTGAGATCCAGGGAGTTACAGTGTCTAGAACTTGGACTTGGAATCCTGTCGTCCTGAATTCAATCTCTGGCATTGCATGTGCCAGTGATGTTCTGGTCCCCACCCCTCATGTGTCAATAAATTCATTCATTCATTCATTCATTCATTCTTCATTCATTTTTATATGACAGAGACCAAGAGGCAGAGAGAGAGTAAAATAGATCATAGCACCAATGTTTCCTTCAAAGTAGTTTTATTAGGGGCCAGGCAGTGGTGCACATGGTTATGGGTGCACATTATAATGCACAAGGTTTTAGGTTCAAGCCCCTGGTCCCCACCTGCAGGGGGAAAGCTTCATAAGTGGTGAAGCAGGGCTGCAGTTGTCTGTCTCTCTCTATCTCTATCCATCCCTCTCAATTTCTCTCTGTCTCTATCCAATAATAAATAAATAAATATATTTTTAAAAAGCAGTTTTATTTTAGTATTTTATTTGCTTTATTTTAATGATAGGGAGAGATCCAGAGACCAGAGTACTCCTCAGCTCTGACTTGTGGTGGTGCTGGGGATTGAACTTGGGACCTAGGAGCATCAGACATGAGAGAAATGCAGAGTTCTTTCATTTTAGAACAAAAATTTCTGTAGGCCTACTTTGGGTTAATGATCTAGAATTGTGAAACTCTTTAAAGTCAGCTTGGGTGATCCTTAACCATATTCAGTTAATCCAAAATTATAATTATTTATCATCTTTAATCACAAGGGGACAATTTATTTAGGTAGAAGGGTGAAAAGTTGAGATTATAGTTAGGCTTATT
This sequence comes from Erinaceus europaeus, assembly GCF_950295315.1. Lineage (NCBI taxonomy): Eukaryota > Metazoa > Chordata > Mammalia > Eulipotyphla > Erinaceidae > Erinaceus > Erinaceus europaeus. The sequence continues at coordinate 117,622,704 of NC_080164.1, read as the reverse complement.
TTTACTCTGTTGTTGACTTGTTAAGAAAGAATAAACTTGGGGCCAGGCAGTGGCACACCAGGTTAAGCTCACATAATACAAAGCACAGGGACCCGAGCACGGATCCCTGTTAGAGTCCCCGGCTCCCCACCTGCAGAGGAGTCGCTTCACCAATGGTGAAGCAGATCTGTAGGTATCTATCTTCCTCTCTCCCTCTCAAAAAAAAGCAGGGGGGGGGGGAAATGGCCATAGGAGCAGTGGATTCATAGTGCAGGCACCAAGTCCCAGCAATAACACTGGAGGCAAAAACAAACAAACAAACAAACAAAAAACCTGTTTACACCACACCCGCCACATCACCAAGGTTCCCTCAACAGGAGAGCAAGGCAGGGACATCTGAGAGTCAGTTCTCCATCCGGAGAGCCACTTCCCACAAAACTTCAAAACAGAACATGAGAAATATGGGAGAAACCTTCAAACATGCCAGCTCCCTTGGTGAACCAAGAAAAATCCTGATTCAACCAGCTGGGGACTTGGGAACCAGATCTTTGAATTCCAAAAAATAATTTATTTGTCTCTGTTTCTACACACCTGTTCAGATACTTCCTTCTTTCCTTCCCTCTTTCTTTCCTTTTTTCCTTAGTACTTATTTCTTCTTACTCCTCAGTTCTCTTGACTTCTGAACTTTAACATGGCCAGAGCTTCCAACCCATTCTTCTTTCTTTTTGAAGTCAGCTTATTTGTTGAACAGTGGCTTACAAGATATGTGTTGTGGTATGTATGATTTCTATTTTTTTCTTTTGCTTCCAGGGTTATCGCTGGGGCTCTGTGCCTGCACTATGAATCCACTGCTCCTGGAGGCCTTTTCCCCCATTTTTGTTGCCCTTATTGTTATTGTTGTTATTGCTGTTATTGTTGTTGAATACGACAGAAAGAAATCGAGAGAAGAGGGTAAGAAGAGAGACAGAAAGATAGACACCTGCAGACCTGCTTCACTGCTTGTGAATTGAGCCCCCCCCCCCCACACACACACACTTGCAGGTGGGGAGCCAGGGCTCAAACCAGGATTCTTATGCTGGTTCTTGCACTTGGCGCCACGTGTGCTTAAACCCACCTCACTGCTGCCCCACGCCCGGTATGAGTAAGATTCCTTCTCTCCCCAGCAGGTGTCTGCATCGCACTCCCACCACCATTCTGCACTGTGCATGGCTACTCTTTCTTCCAGCTTCACTCACTCCCTTGGAATCTTAGCGAATCCCAGCTTGTCTGTGAGCTCATGCCTTGGGAACTTGCATGTTCACTTGGTTCCTCCATAAGCTCAGGGACTGAGCATCCACTCATGCCTGAGACATCTCCTGTCTAGAATGTGACAATAGTCTCTGGAAGGGTCTCACTGCTTCTGCTTTCCTACTTCCCAGCCAGCCACAGGTGGCTTTTCTAAATGTAGGGCAGACAACAGCCCCTGCACACCCAGCTCATTCGACAGCATTCCAGCCCACTCACAGGGAAAGTCCTGCTCCTTAAGATCTACTCGTCTCAGATGTTGGTATGGTACCAACCCTGGTTTTGTTCCACCTCTGACCTTATCTGGAGCTACGCTTAACCACATAGGCCATTCCTGATGAGTCTCACACATGCTAGGCACACAGCATCCTGAGGTCCATTTCATTGAAAAGCTTTATCTTGATAGTTTTTAAACATATATTTATTTATTCCCTTTTATTTATTTATTTATTCCCTTGTTATTTTTTATTGTTGCAGTTATTGTTGTTGTTGTTGTTGATGTCGTTGTTGGATAGGACAGACAGAAATGGAGAAAGGAGGGGAAGACAGAGAGGGGAAGAGAAAGATAGACACCTGAAGACCTGCTTCACCACTTGTGAAGCGACTCCCCTGCAGGTGGGGAGCCAGGGGCTTGAAACAGGATCCTTAGGCCAGTCCTTGTGCTTTGTGCCACCTGCGCTTAGCCCATAGTGCTACCGCCTGACTCCCTTATCTTGATATTTTATAGAAGGATTCTTATGCACATGTCACTATATAGCATATGATGTATTTTATTTAATTTAGTTAATACTTATAACCACTCTGGAATTTAAGATCCTGAAGGCAGGAACTATAATGAGCTTAAATAAGCCTTCAGTTTTGTGTTGTTAATGGTATTGTCCCCAATGCATAATAGTATCATGTGGGTTCTCAGTAGATTTTTCTTGAATATATGGATTCAACTGATCCCACAATTCTGTCATACTTTTTAAAAATAAATTAAGTGGATTCTTTATGTATGTTTAGTGCTAAAATACCAGAGGGTAGATTGCTTATATCTTAATGCTTATATATTAATTTTCATAGAGACAGAATTTGAGAAAGAAGGAGACAGAGAAGGAGAGAGAGAGAGAGAGAGAGATTTGCAGCACTACTTCACCACCACTTGTGAATCTTTCCACCTGCAGGTGTAGGGACCAGGGCTTGAACCTAGATCCTTATACACTGTAATGTGTGTGTTCAGTCAGGTGTGCAACAAGCCCAGCCCTGTATACTTTCGAAGGCTCATTCAAATCTGAATCATATAGCATTAAAAAAAAAAAGTGTTATATAGTATCAGGATAAAGTTCAAGAGTAGGTCACTTCTCCGTGGAAAGAAAATAATTATATAAAAGAATAAACAGAGACTGGTGTAAATTTGTGGCACAAGATGGCACAGTTTTTCAAGGGTTAGGGAACAATGCCTGTATTCTCCCCCTTCCTCTAACCACATCCTTAGCTAACTAGCTAGCTAATTGTGGGCTCCAATCTTGACTTAGTGACTTGCTTTTCCTGGAGGGCAGTTACATCAGGGGACCTGGTGTTTGGTGGAGGATAGAGTAGGAGAGTTAACAGTGCCTGCGCTGTTACTTACAATGCAATGTTAGAGCAATGACAAAAGTCTGTCTCAAAGAATTGACCGAGCCTGCCATCTAGTGGCTATTTTATGATTTTCAACTCTAGAAACGAATGTGGGGGCCCCTGCGGTGATTCTCTAACTTGACTTTCATTATGATCACTGGTAGTTATTTCTTTTCTGTTTTAAATTTATTTATTTAACCACTAGGGTTGTCAGTGGGGTTCAATGTCTACATGACACGTTCACTGCTCCAGGCAGCCATTTCCCCCCATCCTTACTCCCCTTTTAGTTCTATTTTACTTGATAAAACAAAGAGAAACTGAGAGGGAAGGAGATAGAGATGGAGGAAGAAAGTTACCTGCCAACCTGCTTCACCCCTTGTGAAGCTTCCCTCCTGCAGGTGCGAACCCGGGTCCTGAGCCTGGATCTTTGTGCATCAAAACAAGTGCGTTCAACTGGGTGTGTCATTGCCCCACTTTTCACCTGGAGTTTTTTCCAAACCTCCCAAGTCCTGAAATCCTCCTGAGGTCTGAATCACAATCTCTGAAGATGGAGGTTCCAGGGGCTCTGCTGAATTTTAGAGAATTTTTAGACGATTCTGAGGGCTCCAGTTCACTGTCAGCTTGGATTACTAACTTCCCTGCTTGTACCCTGTGTGGGGGACACAGGGTGCCTGTGCTGCTAGTCTGGCTCTGACCACCCCATCCCTGTCTGACCCACACGACTCCCCTGACCTAGGGCCAGAGCGATTTTTCTTAAGCTGTAAGATTTAACCTGTGAGAGTGTCTTTTAAGACCCTCTGCTTTCAAATCCTCAAGTGTCCGGGTTTTTTAAATTTAATTATTTATTTTATTTTTGCCACCAGGGTTATTGCTGGCTCTTGGTGCTAGTACTACAGAGTTATGCCTCCTAGCAGCCCTTTTTTTTTTTTTTTTTTACTGTTTCTCCCCCTCCCTTTCTTTTATTTGATAAGATCAGAAATTAAGAGCAGAAGGAGGATGGACATGGAGAGAGAGAGACACCTGCAGCACTGCTTTACCATTTGTGAAGCTTCCCCTCTGCAGGTGAGGACTGGGGTCTTAAACTTGGGTCCTTGTACATGAGAACATGTGTGCTCAACCAGGTGTGCCACCACCCTGCCCTCTCACCTGTCTGCTAAGAGTCTCTGCCCACTGCCCCTGGAGAGTGTGGCAGCTAAAAGGAAGTGGGTCTGACCCCAGTTCTGCTCTCCCCCCACCCAAGTTGACCTCCTTCACCTGCCCAGATTCAAAGAGGGACTTATGGGAACTTTCCTTGCTCAGCCCACAGGCTGACCTGCTTCTCTTTTCATTTCACATATAGGATATCATTTTGTTTATAGAAACTATCTTATACACATTTATTTTTAAATTAGATTACTCTTATTGAAAGTAGCACAGTGTGCCTGCCTTATTGTGTCTTTCTTCTTTCTCCTAAAGTAGAGTATTGATTAGGGTCAAGGGCAAGGTTGATTGATTGACTTCCTGGTGTGTGTGTGTGTTTGTGTGTGTATGTGTATGAGTCATATGTTCTATTGACACTGATTTTTTTTTTGTCTGCCACCAGGGTTATTACTATAACCTATACAAGTAATACACTGCTCCAAACAGCCTTTTTTTTTTCTTTTCTTTGATAGAGGATGAGAGACAGAGAGAAAAGGAAGGAGAGAGAAAGAGAAGAAGAGACACCTGTAGTACTGCTCCACCACTTCTGAAACTTCTCTCTTGCAAGTATGGACTGGAGGCTTGAACCCAAGTTTTCAAGTATATTGTTGTGGACACTCTACCAGGTGTGTCACAGCTCAGTCCCTGTTGACACTGCTTTGTTACCATTCGTGTTACATAAATCATTCAACTCAGTGATCTAGGAACTGTGCAGAACCATGCTTTGTGACTTTTGCTGTTTGGGGGACTCAGATCTTAAGAAAGAAAAAAAAACAACACAAACTTTTCTTTCATATATATGTGCATCTGTGCTTTGAGCGTGCACAGTTTCACCACTCTTGGGCTTTTTCATTAAAGTAGAGAGATACAGGGAGAGAGAGACAGAGACAGAGACACCTCAGCACTGCATTCCCCCCCAGGGCCTATGTGCTACTTTAATAGGGTGCTGGGACCCAAACAAGCACACACACCTTACCTGACCAGCTAACTCCAAGTCCTACACCTTCTCCTTTTCTTGGCTTTCCACCTGTCTCTCTCTCTCTCTCTCTCTCTCTCTCCATATATATTTTTCTCATTTTAAGTTAAAAAAATCTTTTATTCAACACCAGAAAGTGAGCCCCAGGCTTCCTGCATGTGTGATACCAACCAAGGGATCTCCTTGAGCCAAGTTTTTCAATCTTTCATTTTAGAGAGAACAGAGAGGGGCCGGGTGGTGGTGCACCTGGTTAAGCGCACACATTACAACGAGCAAGGAGCCAGGTTCAAGCACCCAGTTCCCACCTGTAAGGGGGAGGCTTCAGGAGTGGTGAAACAGTGCTGCAGGTGTCTCTCCGTCTCTCTCTCTTCATGTCCCCCTCTTCTCTCAAATTCTGTCTCAATTCAAAATAAATAAATATCTTTTAAGAATAGAACAGAGAGGCAGAGAGGAGGAAAGACATCATAGCACACTCCACCATTGATGCCCCTGTGCACAGCACAGAGGGAAAGGACCCAAGGACCCAGGGGCCTGAAGAGAGGAGCTCAGAGTTGCCTCCAGGGGGCGCTATTCTCCCAGCCCCTCCATAGACTCCCTGATCTGGCTGCTCACCAAGCCCTGCCCTTTGGGAGCCTGGAGAGGCATGGTCTCTTTTACCTCCTCTTCCAGTCCCCTCCCCTCTCCAGAGGATAGGCAGCACAGACTGGAAGCATGTATAGATGCTGAGAGATATCCTCTCACCAAGAGAATGCCAAGGAGCCTAGGGACCCTGTTAGCAACCGGGCCCCAGAGAAAATTTTAGAACAACAGGCACTTCTAGTGGTTTTGTTTGTTTGTTTGTTTGTTGTTTTGTTTTGCTTTGTTTTCGAGAGCTGCTCAGATCTGGTTTATGGTGGTGCTAGGAATTGAACCTGGGTCCTTAGAGCTTCTGGCATAAGAATCTGTTTGTATAACCATTATGCTGTCTCTCCAGCCCTTTTCCGGTGCTTTTTTTTTTTTTTTTTTTTAATGCAGGAAGGATTCCAGGACTTCTGCACCATAAATGTCACTAGCTCACGGTGGCTTCTTCCTGTAAAACTGCAATAAGAGACTTTGCAGACACATGATATAAAGAATGAAAGTATCGGATGGATAGGTGTCTGTTCCCTTGAATGTGGTGGGGGCTCGAACATGGGCCGCATAGATGCCCAACCAAGACACTATCTAAGTGAGCTGCTCACCAGCTCCGGGGCCCTCCTCCCTGCTGTCTTTGGAAAGAAGAGGCACAGACAGACATTGGACACTTCCAGATCATTTCATGACAGACTAGGGAGAGGGAGGCTGATTTATTTTCTCAACAAAGCAAACACAAGGTGGGGAGGGATGTTTGTAACATTCACTCATGATTGTTCAGGGATGCCTGTTCAAATATGATGTATAATGCAAATCCTTAGTGGGCTTTTTCCTTTATAGAAAATAAGGGCATTAAGTTCCATACTGTCACCATTAAGATAGTTCAAGTGTTCCCCGAAGCCCCCTATCCTGGCCTTCCCCTGCTCTGCCACCTGCTGGCTCCTGTTTTCCGTCAAGTCACAGATGACTACAGACTGACACCTCTATCCTGCTGAGAGTTTCTTTCTCTTTGAACCAACTCCTGGCACATGTGTGATTTCGCTGTTTTGCCTGGGACACTTCTTTCTTTTTATCCTGGGGGTGGTGGGAGTGAAGATAGAGCGACCACAGCACAGGGCTTCCTCTGTTGGCATGGACGCCTCCTATGTGGTGCCGGGGCTCGAACCTGGGCTGCATGCAAAGCAGGTGCCCTACCCAGTGAGTTCTCACCCCGGCCCTATGCTAGGGACTTTCAGTGGGCTAGTCACCCTCACTCTCACTCCAGCTGTCACTGCTAGATGACTCGCTGCTATCATACTTTCTAGGGTGGCTGAACCTGTTGGAATGGGGGATTCGGGAGCCCCAGGACCCTCTGTTCCGTGTGGAGTTGCTCTGTTTGTGGGGCACATAGTGACCCTTCCTGCCATGTGTCTCCACACTGGGGTCGTGGTGTGACAGGCCCTTCCCGGGGAAGCCCTCCTTGCCCTGGTTGGGTGCCCAGCTGCCGATAGAATGCTTTGCACCTTTGTGGCTGCCACCCTGGCCACGCTTGGGGATCTCATTATGAGTCTGGCCTGCACCCCGGCTGCTCTCTTTCCTCCTCTCTTTCTCAGTTGGGGAAGGGTAATGGAATTCCACTTGGCCTCGATGGGCATTCTGGCTGTCTGCACCCCCTCTGCTGCTCCCTGTCCCAGGCAGCCCCCCGAGGCTGGTGCTGCCCATGATGTCATTGCCATTGGCTGTGCCCAGCCCTTCCAGAGTGTGAGTGTCTTCTCCTTGTCCAGGGAGCTCATTATGAGGGGGGTCCCCCGAGTTCAGAGGGACAGTCCCAGCTACATCTGGGCCAGAAGGCTCTGTTTGAGTATTTGTATCTTCTAGGCCAGGGTCTGTGGCCTCTCCCTCACCAAGTTGGCCATCCCCACTGAAAGGAGAGGTGTCGTCCCCTCTGCCTTCAGGAGCTGAGTGACCACTGCCTTCAAAATCACTGGGGACCCACTTGACTTTGGGGAGCTGTTTCAGATACACAGGGCTGACTTCCATGTAGGGGATGCTTTGGGTTTTTATCGGGACATTCCAGGCAGTAGGGACTCTTTGGTGATTCTTCTTGTCTTCTGAGGGTGATGTAGCATAGTTTGCGTCTGTGGGGATCTGACTCTGAGTCTTCCTGGGTTTGCTCTCTCCTCCCAGGGACTCTGTGTGGGTCTCTGGCTGCCTTAGATGGTGTCTCTTAGCTCTCCTGAGGGTGGCACCATTTTCCTCATGGCCGGCAGCAAGGTCTCCACCATCAGTGCCACCGTCTGCATCAGCAGAGAGTATGCCGTGGGCATGCTCCTTGCTTCTGATCTGGTAGTTGTCACTCATCGTCTGTTCATTTTCAAAAAGACTTGAGGGTTTGCTGCTTTGGTGATGCTCATTGCTTCCAAAAGGAAGAATTTTCCTCTGTTTTTCCTGGATGACGTTTCCTTCACGCTCTGGTTCTCGACTTTTTCCCTTGTCAAAATGGTACAGCGCAGCATGGCCTGTGGTTTTCTCTTCCTGCTAAAGTATCAGTTTCAAGGTAAAGTTGTTATTTTATGTTAACTTTTTAAAAATCCACCAATTCTTAGTTTCTATAAGAAAAAGTACCACATACTTAGTCACACACACACACACACACACACACACACACACATATATATATATATATGTATATTTGTTGGTAAAGATGATTCCAAAATGACTGGGGTAGGTTAAGTGCCCCCCCCCCCCACTAACCTGTAGCCATTATTTTGTCTGTTTGTTTTACTATTAACTTTCAAAAGTGAATGCTGACTGGGCTTCTTCTCATCCCCAAATAGGAGCACTGTTCTACTTGGCCAACTGTCTGCTTGTCTACCTTTGTCTTTTTTCATTTTGGGGGAACTATGACATTGTTGATTCAGGAGTCACATACAAATCTCAAGACAGGGTTGATGGAAGTGCTTTTAATCCTTACAGGGCTACCCAACACGGAACTTGCCAAAGCTCCAACTCAAAGTATTCTTACAATATAACTGGAAATGACTGATTTAGGGCCTGCAAAATAGCTCACATGGATAGCGTGCTGCCTTGCCACATACACAACCCAGGTTCAAGCCTGGCTCTCACTGCACTAAGGGAAGTGGTGCCGTGGTGTCTTTCTCTTTTCTCTCTACCTCCTCCTCTGTCTTTCTATCTGAAGGATTCAACCTGAAGCAGTGAAGCCCCTGTGATGTCCAAAGAAATTAAATGATTAATTAATTATTTGTAGATGTTCTGATTTTATGCTCTGATGGTTTATATTGGAAAATATATTCTAAAAATAGTTGAGATTTCGTATGGGGGGAAGATAATAGAAACAACTTTAGAATGAGTAATTCTGGGGGAGCAGGTGGTGGCGCACCTGGTTAAGTGCTCACATTACCATACACAAGGACCTGGGTTCAAGCCCCTGCTCCCCCACCTGCAGGGGGGAAAGCTTCACAAGTGGTGAAGCACGGCTGCAGGTGTCTGTCTGTCTCTTTCCCTCTCTATCTCTACGCCTCCCCTCTAAATTTCTCTCTGTCTCTATCCAATAATAAATAAATAAATATGAAAAAAAAATGAGTAATTCTGGGTAAAAAGTATTTTTAAACACTGGATTTATTTTAGGACATCAAACCTGGAAAGATTTCTGAGGGCATCTGTGTTTTCTTTTGCTGATTCCTTTGTTCATTGACATTTTACCCTTTTTAATGCAACAGATGCATTGGGACATTAGTAGACTCTAGAGACACCATTTTATTTTATTCTGTTCTATTTTGAAATAGGAAATTTTGCTTTATAGTCAGTGCTTTTGATTCCTTTTCAAGCATTAGCATATCGGCTCATGAACTGAGGATATTTCACTTAAGGTGGAGCAGAGTATTTTACGAATGAAAACACAGCAGCTTCTAAACTGGGGGGGGGGGGGTTGTGCTGGGCCATCACGTCTGCATTTGCCTTGTTACATGCTTTTGGGTGTGCCACTGGCTATGACATGTGACACGGCCTCTGTGTCACCTCCTGAACTATTTCTCTAGCACCATACCTGGACTCGTGTTATTGTCATCTACTTGCTTGATTCCTATTCATTCTCCAGAAACCCTGATCACTTATTTCCATTATCAACTTTAGCCTAGCAATTGTTGTTTTGCTTTTTCGACTCTAAGTTTTAAGGTGTAGTTTGGGGGCTATTGCTCCTATAATACTTTTCTCATTCTGTTTTGGATTTGGGAAAGCTTTTTTTTGTTTGTTTGTTTTTTGCCAGCAGTGTTATTGCTGGGGCTCTATACCTGCAGGACTACACTATTCCTTTCTTCTTCTTCTTTATATAGAGGTGAGAAACAGATAACTGGAAAAAGAGAAAGAGGGACAGAAAAAAGGTAAAACACCTATAGCACTGTCCACTGCTCGTGAAGCTACCTCCCCTACAAGTGGGGACCAGAGGTTTGAACCTGGGTCCTCACTCATGTTAACTTTTGTTAACCAGTTAGTCTCTTGTTTCTTTTCTAACTCTAAGGCCCTGAGCAGAAGAATAAAGTTTTCTCAATTATTTTGTCTCATGCAGCATCCTGTACAAGAGGAAGCTCTTAACCTATTCAGTCACGACAAATAATTTTAAACTTATTTGAGGTGACAAGTAGGTTTAGATAGGTAGCCTTAGACATCTGAAGAACAATAAGCAAACAAACAACATTCTGATGAGACTAGCTACTACTTTTGGGGGGAAATGAAGCTAGATTTGGAAGGCGTAAATAGCCATTTTGCTGATGGCATTTTAAGCTGTTTCCAGCTCTTTGGCCAATGAATCTGGAAGAAGGGACTTAGTAAAAAGAATCATTGTTCCATCCCAGTGACAAAGCATTCATTCTCTCATCCAAGCATCTTGACATAGATGAAGTCATCTGTGGCACAAATTGAAGGGGCACAAATATGTCACTCTCTAGGGCCAGATGACTTCACTTCACCCTGTCATTAGAGCGTGTGGTAGAACAGGGGCAGAAAACCTCCTGAGAAAAGACCGAGCATTTCTCAGAAGCAGCATCGTAAAAGAACACTTGGACGCCTGGCCTCTTCCCAGCCCCACGCCTACACCAGCGGGCCCTGGAGTTCAGGAACACTGGGCCAGAGCGCAGGGCGGCTGGTCTGTGTCAGGATGACTCTGGAACACAGAGTTCCCTGGAACAGACACTGAGGAGCTCAGGCTGCTGGAGATGCGACGCGGAACACAAAGCCACCAACCACAGACTAGAGCAGCATAAGCAAGCCTATCTTCATAGCGCCCTCTGTTGGTAGACCTGAGTTTGACTCCTGACAAGAATAGCCACTCAGACTCAGTTTACCTTTGTCAATTTGGTTTTCCCAGATCACAGTGACATAAAAATATAATGTAAAGAATAATATAGTTGACTTAAGTCTATTATAATATGACTGACTTAAAAAAGATAATACACATGTTTTTCACAGTAGCCCTGGTATGTAAGCAACAAAGACACCTCCTTACATTATTGTGGACTTATTTATCTCTTATGAGATTTTCTGATTTTCCTTTTGAAAGGTCAAGACTTTTCTTTTTAAGCTTGGGTGAAGTCTTAATCCCCCTACCCCGAGAAATGGTAGTACTTCTTACAGCCACAGGAGGGCGCACAACAGCCTGCTCTTGAAAGATAGCCACCTGGTCCTCTAGGCTGTTTCTCTTGAATTCGTTCTCCCTAGTGCTCTCTCCCCCAGCGTGTACCCACTTTATCACCAACTCTCAGTGGATATATATCCAGTAAGGAGGAAGGGAGGACGGAGAGGCATCAGGAGAAAGGCAGATATGACAGCAGTCAGGTCAGAAGATAAATTGCGAATTTCTCAGGCACTTAAATGCATCTGGGCACTTACATTTGTACTTTTTTTTTTTTAACTTTATAATTTTCCATCTGTGATAAAGAACAGAAGATGCGGGGGGAGCTAGCATAATGGCTATGCAAAGAGACTTTCATGCCTGAAGCATCAAAGTTCCAGGTTCAATACCCTGCACCACCTAAGGTAGAGATGTGCAATGTTCTGGAAAAACAAACAGAAAATGTTAATTCTTAGGGTTTTTTTTTTTTTTTTTTTTGCAACTGCCAGAGGAAACCATGGTAGGCAGAAGAGCAAGCTGAAATTTGGTGACATAAAAAGGTATTTTTTGAATCGTGTGTGTGTGTGTGTGTGTGTGTGTGTGTGTGTGTGTGTGTAGCTAATTTTATAAACAGAATTACTCACTAAAACCCTGTCAGTAACTTTCTTCTCTTCCTTTTCTCCCTGGGCTATTGCTTTGTTCTCAAAAAAAAGTTCTGGGGATGGAAAACATTGTTTGCTCGTGGCAGCATCCCAGAGATTTTACTCATTTTTCTCTTTGAGGAAATAAATCATATTTATAGAGAAACAAAGTCTGCAGCAGGACTTTTCTTTATGACCCACTGTGAATTAGCTGCCAAAATTATATTGCATAATTTTGCATTTCCTCTTTATGTACACAAGAGCTTTACAACAGCTAGTCCTACTCTTACTGGGCTGGGGAGATAATGGTTATGCAAAAAGACTTTCATGCCTCAGGCTCTGAAGTCCCAGTTCAGTCCTCCGTAGTAAGCCAGAGCTGAGCATTGCTCTGGAGAAAACAGGCAACAAAACTCCTCTTACTGACTTTTCTTACTGAATTTTGCTTTTCACAGAGTAAAAACAGATTAATGAGAGAAGAATACTTGTTTACCTTCTGTTCTCCCACACAGTCTTGCTGAGTCTTCTTGATCTGTGGTTGAAATGTCTGAAGGGGAAAGAGAAACTTCACCATTTACTCTACTCATTGCTTCCCACAGTTGACATTCCATTTATTTTGTTTCCTCAGTGGGTGGTAGCACTCAACGTGGAAGATTACTTTAACCAGAGGATGGTCACAGCCCATCAACATTTGTTTCCTCTGACAAAAGTCAGTGCCTATGTTCTTCCTGCAGGGGGCACTCACTACCACCATCACTGGCTTACTGGCAGACAGGTGCTGGAGTTAACTTGGGTGCCAAGGTGGGGAGGACACACGATGTGAAGAAGCCTGGATGCCCTTGGGACCTGCTGTGAAGGAAGGCTTCCCTGGCTCACTGGGTTGTTAATTTGAATCAGAGTTCAGTGGGGTGGGTGTGCATTGGTTATGCTGCGCAGTTGCTGTGTGAGTTAGGGAGCCAGGCAAATCCACGTTGCATATGCCCCTGTGCTAATGGCTGCAGTAGTCACAGTAACCCACAGAGGCAATGACCTAAAGGCAGGTGACAGGCGAGAGAAGCTGTTGGATACACATACACAAATGTCCACATATTCTTTCATTAAAATAAGATGATGTTAGGCAGGGAAGATAACACAATGGTTATGCAAAAAGATTGTCGTACCTGAGGCTCTGAGGTCTGGGGTTCAGACCCTTACCCCATTGTAAGCTGAGTGATGCTCTTGAAGAAGAGGAAGAGGAGGAGGAGGAGGAAGAAGAAATTGGATCATAAAAAAAAAGTGATGAGAACTGGGGGGGGGGGATGGTAGCGCAGCGGGTTAAGCACACATGGTGCAAGGACCAGCAGGATCCCAGTTTGAGCCTCAGCTCCCCACCTTCAGGGGAGTAGCTTCACAAGCAGTGAAGCGGGTCTGTAGGTGTCTATCTTTCTCTGCCCATCTCTGTCTTCCCCTCCTCTCTCCATTTCTCTCTGTCCTATCCAACAATGACGACAACAATAACAACAACAATGATAAACAAGGGCAACAAAAGGGAAAAGGTGGTCTCCAGGAGCAGTGGAGTCACAGTGCAGACACCGAGCCCCAGCAATAACCGTGGAGGCAAAAAAAAAAAATGATGAGAACCAAGGTGACCTTGATGGAGGGGACCACAACCATGCTTCATGAACTGAAGGAAGAGAGTCACACAGTCCACACAAGGAGACCCAAGACCTCAGCGTCTCCACAGGAAGACGCTTGTGTGGACTGTGGGACTCTCTTCTCTCCAGGAAGAGAGTCCCACAGTCCACACAAGAAGGGACACTTCATGAGCAATGAAGCAGGTCCACAGGTCTGCAGGTGTCTTATCTTTCTCTCTCCCTCATTATCTCCCCCCCCCCTTAATTTCTCTCTGTCCTGTCAAATAAAAATAAAGTAGATTCATAGTGCTGGCACCTAGCCCTAGTGAGAACCCTGGTGGCAAAAAAATAAAAAGAAGACTTTCAGCTGATTATAATCTGTGTTACTTACTTACTTACTGTGGGACTCTCTTGCTGGAGAGAAGATAGTCCCACAGTCCACACAAGCGTCTTCCTGTGAAGACGCTGAGGTCTTGGGTCGCTACAAAAGCCTGTGGGGACCCTCCCATCACAGGGAGCTTTTCCAAACTAGCCAGGAGGCCCAGCACCAAAGCCTGCTGCCCCTCATTCTTGAGTAGAGCTGAGTCTCAAGACACCTCTGTCACCTCAAACTTGGACTCCTCTCCACCAGGGCCTCCTGCCTGTTGCCTGTCAGGCTGTCCCTTCTAGCTCCATCTTCACCTGTGGGCTGTGAGGTGCTGTGAGGTGGGCTGTGAGGTGCTGAACCCCACCCTGGGCTACCATGCCTCCAGCTTCATGTGCTGGACATGAATGTAACCGGTTAACTCCTCCCTCTAAACCTTGTTGGACCCAAGAACACACAGAGAAAAGTTGGCTTCCCCTCATATCTGCAGGTTGGAGGCTAGAAGCCTCCTATTCCACCCTTAACCTCTAAGGGTATATGAAAGAGGACTACAGGGAAACTACAGGAAGCATGAAAGTGATAGGAGCAGCTTTCAAGCAAATGAAAGGCAGTTTAGCATATCTGACATCTTCTTACAGATAACAACATACAAACACTTGCATGGAGTAGAAACATACTCGATGATGAAAAGGACAGATATAGAGAGTGTTAATGTAGTTCATTATAGAAATTGAAAATTATAGAAAAGTAACTTACAATAAAAGTCCTGCATGTGGGTAAATGCTAATGGAATTGCATGACACAAATCATTTCTTAATTCCCCCCCCCCCCATGTAAAAATGTTATGTTTTGAAGGGAACCAGGATGCCACATGAAAGTCTATCTCTTTGGCACAGGAATTATTCTGAGCTGGGAAAGCAACTTGGAAGCATTACACATGGGGCCAGGAAAAGAGCTCAGCATGCGAGCACAGGATTTGCATGGCTGCCTGAGACAAAGCGCTTTAGCACAGAGCTTGCAAGCATGAGGTCCTGAGTTCAATCCTTGGCACCCCACTGCACACCCCCAAGTTGGATGTGCTTACCTCTCTCACTCTAATTAACAATAAACTCTGTGCTGCAGAGATAGCTCAGAGATAGAGCATAGGATTTGCATGCCTGAGGAGCCAGAACCCCTGACACCGCCATTAACTAGAACCGAGCAGTGCTCTGCCTGGTCTCTCTACCTCTCTCATGAAAATAAATATATATATATTTCAATTTACTTTTTTATGTAGTAAATACAGACACCATTCCTGCACCCCTAGTACTTGCATAAAAGCAGGAAGTAAATTCTCTCTCTCTCTTTTTTTTTTTTAGAGCTAGACTCTCAGCAGTCTAGAATCTGCAGACAAGCCTTGTCAAATTAGCCCTTTTCTTCCTAGTCAGGGGAGATAAATACAGACTAGCCAGACCCAGTTGGACAGCCTGTGTCCCTTCATCTTATCAAAACTTCACAAATCTATTGTTTCTTTGCCTAAAAGTCTTCCTCTCCTGCTCACTTGTCCTGGCTTCTATTCCCATGTAAGGACCCCCAGGCACATGGAAACGTTTGATAAAATGTGTTTGCCTTTCTCTAAGTCCAGCTTAACCAGTTTAGTCTTCACACTGAGCCTGGCACTCACAGAGGGTCCAGAAACACTGTCTTTTCCTCTAGAACTTTAATTCAGATTTTAATTTCTAAAGAGGTTTAGGACATATATCTCCATGCACAAGGACCCAGGTTTGAGCCCCACCTCCTTCTCCCCACCCCACCACAAGTGGGGCACTTCATGAGCAGAGAAGCAGGTCTGCAGGTGTCAGGCTTTCTCCACCCTTCTATCTCCCTCACCCCTCAGTTTCTTTCTGTCCTGCCAAATAAAAAACAGAAAGATGGAAAAAATGGCCATCAGGAGCAATGGATTCACAGTGAGCCCCCACAATAACCCTGGTGGCAAAAAAATAAAAAATAACAAATAATTGATTTAACAAATTCAAACATCAAGGAGAAAACATTGTCACTGTGTTTAACCAGAATGACAAATGTCTTTGAATCTTGGCCTAGTCTCTTAGTGTTTTGGTTTTTTTTACTAAGGTACTACTGAGCATTGGCTTAGAGTGGTGCCAGAGATCGAACCTGGGACCTCAGAGTGTCAGACATGAAGGTCTATCGTGGAAACCCTTGTGCCATCTCCCTTCCACTGGCCTAGTTAGTTTCTTTCATTAGACTCATCAGAATTTGTACTTCTCCTTCTCTCCCACTTCCACCTGCTGGCTCTCTTGAACATGAACAAGGCCATGGGCTGAAGATTTTCTGGTTGCCCCTGGGAGGAAGCCTGGCATCATTTTTTGACTGGTGGTTACCGAATTAGCATTGATGTAACACATTTACTGGAACACAGTCAGGCAGTGCCTATTCTTTGGGATGTACAGCTCAAAATAGACTCAGCGTCACCTGGCAGGCTCGAGAAGACTTGGGAAGAACCACTCTCACTCCACCTTGCCTATAGCACTCCTTTGTAGCCTAACTGAGCCAGGTCACAAGGATGGGACCCCATAACTCCTGTTTTGAGCAGAATACCCCTCCCCCAGGGTTACCAGAAGCTGCACACCAACAAGGGACAAGTCTTTCACCTCTGCAGCTGTTCTGGGCAGATGGTGAGGCTTGTGCTGGCCAGCGGGTTAGCTAACTGGTCACCCACTCTCTTGAGGCCTGTATTTAAGACCATAGAATGACCTTTTGTTTCCATGATTCTCCAGCTAAAAAGGCTACCCTGAGAAGTCAGGATGCTTTCCAGACATTATCTAATGAACGCTGTGTCTGCACAGCAGAAAAATATCTGTAATGCTCAACATTTTCCCAAGATCCTCTGGTAACATCCTAAGCATACATCTGGGTGAGTCACAGGGAAGGAAAGCCAAGAAGGGGGTTAAGCGTGGGCTTACTTCTTCCCAGCCCTAGCCTCTGAGGAAGAGGAAGACATCCACACAGGGTTGGAGTGGCACAGGAATTACAGGAAAATTCTAGTTCCAGTTGCTTTGCCATCTGTTTACAATGCTTAGTTGGTTAGCCTCAAACCATGGGACTCAAACTCTTGCTGTTTCTAGTAAAATATTGAGAAGTTCTTTTGAAATTGCTCTACTTTGAGTCCCTGAGTATCAGCATCAGCTGATCCAAAGAACTGACTGGCTATTGGCTTCTCAGAAAGGCTCTTTGGTATTTTTTCTTTCAAAGACAATGTGGTAGAAGCTTGTAATTCACACAAGTTTACAAATGTCCTCCTGGGTAAGTAGCAGACACTTGTGTCAAGTGTTGGGTGCTTGCTGTTTGCTCAGTTACCTTATTGTAGCTGAACTAGGCAAGTGTTACTCATTTTTTCTTCCTGCGAAATTTCATTTCTTTTCATTCTCTTCTATCTTTGAACTCAGGGAATGTTGTTTGATTAGGCTGTTGTCTCAGGGTGCAATTTCACACCTTCTCAAATAGCATGCCAGCTAACCTTGCCCATCACCAGAATGCCATCTTCCTCCACCAGGGGGCAGTGCTGAGAATTCAGCTATTGAAAAGAAAAACCTACAGCTAGCAGGAGAGGATACCACAGAGAATTGAGTAAATGTATGCTTACTGGTGCTGCCCAGGCCAGAGTGAAAAGTAGTAGTCCCAGACAGACAACTTGCATCTTTAGCTCTGTGAAAATAAAAGCAATATTTTACCCTATAGACCTGTTTACTATGAACAGGGACAGCTACAAGGACAAATAAAACACAAAGACATATGCGGACACCCTTTCATTTCCCTTTTTTAAAAAAAAAGGGGTGTGTGTGTGGGGGGTGGTCATGAGGAGACAGCATAGTGGGTCTGCAAATGACTTGCAAGCTTGAGGCTCTGAGGTCCCAGGCAGGTTCAATCACCAGCACCACCATCAACCAGAGCTGAGTAGTACTCTGGTCTCTCTCTGCATCTTTCTGTCTGTATCTCTCATTAAAAAGAAATAATATAATAAAATAAAAATATTTTAAAAATCCTCTGTATTGTTGATATATATCCAAGTATGGATACCTTGATATAAGAGCATTTAGTTTTGAAAAAAAGGTAATAGGTCTGCTTTAGGTATATTCTAGAGGGCCCATGACTTTTCTATTTTTTTTTTATTTTAGGGTAAGGGTGAAAATTATTCATTGTGTTATAAAAACAATAAAATCAGTTGATAAAAGTGAATTTTACAGGCATATTTATCTGTCCTGTTATCAACTCAAAGTTTTGTCTTTCAACATTAGAGATGACATATATAAGTTTTGTGACATATATTCTATATTATAATAATGACATCATTTTAGTATGACACTTCATAACTTTTTACCCTTTTCTTTTTTTGTTGTTATTCATTTAGTTTTGGCAGAGCACCACTCAGCCCTGGATAGCAGTGGTGCCAAGGATTGAACCTGGAAACTCTCACTTGCAAGATTTGTATGCTATCTCCGTTCTACCTCCCCAGTCCCAACTTGTAACTCTTTAAATGAGGTTTTCCAGGGTAACTGTCTCCTCTGTGGGGAAGGAAATTTTTTCTGCTACCAGGTTACTGTCCGGTAAATATTTTCATATTTATTAGCCATTATCTGAGCTACTAGCCATTCCAGGATGGAGGGGGAAGAAATCTACATAGTTGTTATACATAACATTGCATGAATACTAAAAATGAGCCATATACTTAAAAATTTTATGTACATATTCAATTATTTGAGAGCCACAAAAACTTTAGGAGTTTGAGGGCACTGCCATTCCTGCTATATAGATGAGGAATAGATGTACAAAATCAAGTTATGTTGCCCTAGAAATTCCAAGTGTCAAGGATAGAACTGGGCCCCATCATCCAGGCAATGTAGCCAGACAGTCTGGTTATTATTATTATTATTATATTTGAGTTGCTTTATTTCAATGAGAGTGAGATACTAAGAGATGCAGAGCAAGAGAGCAGAACACTGCTCACTCAGCTTTCAGCCTGTGTTCTTAAGACTACAGCATCTTAAACACACTTATATTCTTTCTTTAATCTTAATACAGAAAATCAGACATGTAGTTGGCTTACCAAAAATCATAATTTATATTGGGTCTAACAAGACTATTTTAAATGTTATCATCTGGCTATGAATCAAAGTATACTTATACATATTAAGAGAAATTTGCAATCTCATTGAAAACCAAGAAGACACTAGACTGAAAAATGCAACATCAGCATAACTTTTGTCTACTAATCTGGGGTTTTGTGCACAGTAAATATTACCTATCACACAAACATTTAGTAACCAAAGTGAGAATAAAGAAAGATATTCTACCATTTGAGATTACTGGAGTTAAAGAACTTTGAATGGGAGAAGGCAGTCTAAGTGGTATAATCTTTAAACACTTCAAGGTAAAGCCTTTCACTTGGAGAAATAGGTATCCCCATTAAGTCCATTCTATATCCTAGGAAATTCTCTAGTATGTTAATGAGAACACAAGGACTTTAATTCCCCCTTTCAGCATTTGCAACTCAACATGAGACAGTCATTATCAACTATATCCATGTTGATCAGTAGAAATGTCAGCATATATAAAGATTTGCAAGTATGAATTTGATAAGATTTATCATTCTTTTGTTCTGGAACTGAAAATATGCAGCAAAATTAGGAGGGTTGAGTTATTATGAATATTGGTAGGCCTGACAGAGAGAAAGCTGTTACAAAATCACTTGTAGTCAATTTTAGTAAATGACTTCTAGGTCTAGGTAACCCACTTTCTATTTCATAAGACATAGAACACGGTCCATAGAACACGGTGTGCTCAAAGGAGGACACTCTGCATTTATATTACCGGGAGAAACCGTCCCCTCACCTGGAGTGTGCATCTTGAGAGTACAAACAGTTACACTACCAAGCTAGCTGCTATGAAGAGCTGTAAGAAAGCCACATTACCTGGTATCTTTTACCTTCAGGACATCTGGCTTCCTCTGCAGGATTAATGGTTTCTGGGTAATTTTGCTGGAATTTAAAGTTGGTTGAAGTCCCCAGTGACCAATCAGCACGGGCTCACTTTGCACCAGCACAATTTGTTACCCGTGCCCACAGATAACCACAGGGGGCAAAGTCATTCTAATCTAAAAATGTTCTTGTGGTGGGAAGCTGCTATCATGTGTTCCAGAAAGTGGGATAAGCAGAAAATATAAATACCTCAGTTGGGCAGATCATGTTGTCAGATAATTGATATTGATCTCCCAACTATTAATCAAGACTGACCAAAGAACACATTTATAAATGGAAAACATTTTCAACCATCCTTTTGAGGAGACAGTTGGCGACTTCCATTTTTTTTTCTTTTTCCTGAATGAAATTCATCAATATTTCACAGAATTGTGTCAGGTGTCTATCATTGGCTAGGCATTGGGGTAGTAGCAGTGAGCAAAGAAAACAACAACAACAAAATTCTTTCTCAGAAAGTGTATAATATGGTGGGGATGCAGACAACACATGAAATAAGAAGGAAAATATTTTATGTTGTGTCATAATGCAGACCAAAAGGAAGGCATATTGAAGGGAGGGATGGCATAACATTAGGAGTAGAGACATGTTGTATGGAAAGACCCAGAAAGGCCTCATTGATGGGACTTTGGAATAAAGACGTGGATGTATGACTGGTAAAGAACAACATTTTAGACAGAAGGAAGAGAAAAAGGAGAGTCCCAAAGCCAAGAGTATGTTGATTTCTTCTGGAGATGAAGAGGGTTGTTTGGCTGGAGGGACTGAAGGGCAGGAAAGGCCAAGAGTGAGGCTCAGAAGGAATATGGTGGCTGGTGGTGCAGGGCCTGTGAGTCATTGCAAGGCTTTTCACTTGCACAAGACATCAAGCCTGCAGAAGGACTGCTGCAAAGGGATTGTATTGCATATATTTTAAAGCAATTTCAATAGGACCCATTGTAGTACTAGATGTGGGTGGTGAGAATATACAAAGCACTGGGATGTACTGAGGCTTGTACTTTAACATCTGGGGCAGGGAAGGGAATGAAGTTGCATTCCCCTCCTCTCTTTCATGCACAGGCAAATACAAAAATTGATTTGGGAAGAAGAAAGTTTGGGCTTGGATGCGAATATTATGAAATGGTTCATTTTTAGGACACAGTCTTCCTCTGTGCTAAGTGAAGCACAACCAAGTTGGAATTAATCTTTCTAGTATAATGGCACCTGGTTAAGTGCTCCAGGACCTGCGCAGGGAGCTGGGTTCGAGTCCCCATTTCATAAGTGGTGAAGCAGGTCTGCAGGTATCTATCTTTCTCTCTCCCTCTTTATCTCCTCCTCCTCTCTCAATTTCTTTCTGTCCTATGCAATAAAATGGAAAAAAATGGCTGCTAGGAGCAGTGGATTCATAGTCCTGGCACTGAACCCCAGTGATAACCCTGGAGGGAAAAAATTTAAATATAAACTTAAAAGTTTGTAATAAGGCAGTCTGACTTCCAAGTGAGGTCTGAAAGCTATAATACTTGTGAAGTTAGCACAGACCTTCAGGTAATACTTATCTACAAAGTGTTCAGTGCCTAACTACCTCTGAGGTAAAGGACATGCAAGTGTTATCTACCTGTCCCATCCATTCTCCTCATCATTGAATAACGGTCTGATGTTCAGATGGCATTGTCTTCGTGATTTCTCTCATCTGTTTATGTTCCTACCATGTCTTTTCTAAGTCTTATTTGATGGGGCGGGGGGGAACAATGATATAGGTGAAGTCAGCAAGGAGTGCTAATTTCTCTGTTGCAAATAATAATGCTGAAATTGTCACCAACATACATGGGAGTCAGGCTATACAGCAAGAAGTTAATAAGGGAGTGGCAGGAAGGACAAGCAGACAGGCAGGAGTGTCACTAAGCTCTAAGGATGAGTACAAAGAGCTAGTGAAATAACTCACTTGGATAGTGCATTGCTTTGCCATGCAAGCAACCCAGGTTTGAGCCTGGCTTCCACCACAATGAAGAAATTCAGTGCTGTGGTTTCTTTCACTTTCTCTCTTGGAGAGAGAGAGAGAGAGAGAGAGAGAGAGAGAGAGAGAGAGAGAGAGGAAGAGAGGAAAGGCTAAGTAGAAATACAGGGTAAACAGCAAATAGATATGAATGCCCTAAAATGCTCATTCAGGAGTTTTCATAACAACTGCCAAATTATACATTGTTTTAAGTTCTTCCACACCAGTCACTTTGTAATTTGGAAAGACTTAAGTAAATGGTATGTGCCTTGTTTGTGATAGAACTTCAGAAAATATTTCTGGATTGTTTTCATTGCTACTATGGTATGGTTTTAGGTAGTACTAAAATTTGCTCTTCTATCTTTCCTAAGAAATTTCACATGTCAGAGATTTTTCCCTTCTTTAAATAGTAGGGAAAATGCTTCATTTCCATCTGAGTAATTCAAGTTCTAGGAAACAAAATTCACAGAATTCTAAGAGAAAAAAATTGACAGATTCAATTACAAAAAAAGTAATTGAATCTGTCAAGATACACCAAGAGTAGCTAAAAATAAATGGTCTCAAAGGTAAGGTGAATTTGAAACTCAAAAAAAAAAAAAACTGTAAAACTGAGCTTAAATTTAGAACCTACAATTGACAAAAGTAAAGAAAAACTTGTCCTGACTAAAGTTTTCAGAGAAGAAAAACTGGAGAATGAAAAAAAAAAAAAAAAGAAACACACACACACACACACAAGAATGACCATCTGACAAAATTTTGTGAAGCATTACTTTTACTCCCTTGAAAGTTAATTCCTTATATTGAACTTGACCTAAAAAAAATTTAGCATGTTTCCTGAAATGTTTCTGTGTAGTAAACAGTTTTGTTGTAAGATTTTCTTTGAACCCACCAGTGATACATTTCAGCATTCTGGAAAAAAAAAAAACACATTTTCACACCATCTGTATTTGACTGGAAAATAAATAAAACTAGAAAGCAAGAGGCAAGAGAGATAAACATAAATTTTCTCCTGGTTCTTTGTAGTTCAGTGATGCTCCAGATCCCCCCTGGCTTTCATCTCAGGATAAGAAATCAGCTCCAAGAAAACTTAAGAGGAAAATAGTCCATGAAACCTGCTGAATATTGTGGTGGACTTTTTAGGTCTTACCCTACTCTTGATTGAAAACAATTATATAAAATATTAGCTAACTAGGAATGTACACCCTTTGCTAACTGTAAGATATTTTCCACAATCTATTCCTAGAACCTTCTGCCCATTTTCTTTTTACTTGTGTTCTAGGCCTAGTTGCTTTGATATACTTTTTTTTTTAAGTTAATCATGAGGTAAATGCTTTACATTTTGGTAAATGGGTACCCAACTTACTCATTTTTTTTTTCCCCTTCAGGGTTATTGCTGGGGCCTGCACCATGAATACTGGAGGCCATTTTTCCCATTTTGTTGCCCTTGATGTTATTATTGTTGTTACTGCTGTTTTTGTTGTTGAATAGCACAGAAAGAAGTTGAGAGAGGAGGGGAAGACAGAGGGGGAGAGAAAGATAGACACCTGCATATCTGCTTCACCGCTTTTGAAGTGACCCCCTGCTGCAGGTGGGGAGCTGGGATCCTTAAGCTGGTCCTTGTGCTTCCTGCCTTGTGCACTACCACCTGGCTTCCCCATCTTACTCTTAACACTCTTGGAGTGTATCATCTGTGCCTGCATCATCTTAGACTGCAAAAAGCAAGTGGATACTACAGGTCCCTGTAAGTTCTGATGAGCTAAAACAAGTCTCTCTCTCTCTTTTTCTAATTTGTATACAAATCTATAACATTTCCCTTTCTTGAAACAATCAGGGGTAGCAGTGAAAAACAGAATAGAGGAACCTTTATCACTTAGCTCCTTAAAGATGTTTTTAAGGCTTAATACTTTTCATAGTATTTATTTTTTATTCATTTCTTTAATATATCCCAGAATGACTTTGACATAGGTTTTGCTCTCTGTAACTAGCAGGGGGGAAAGTGTTGCCATTGCAAATATATTAATTCATGAGTATCAATATTCATTCTAATTTTTTGAGTATCAATATTCATTCTATTTTTGGGGGGTATTCAATATTCATTCTAATTTTTTAAAGGTCACTTTTTTCCCTAAAGCGTTACAATCAACTTTTCCGTCTACCCCCAAATTACTCTTATTTTTCGATGTTATTATTTTTTACTCTCAGTGTTTGGGAACTTCCGTAGAATATGGAAAAAGTCTGGCAGATGAGGATTAAAAGAGAGCCCCAGGACAGTATGAAATTCACTGCGTTCACTTCTCTAGTCTGTTTGTTTATTCATTCGGCTATTACTAGCAAAGGGGAGATGTGTCAATATAATTTGATTTTATCTATATATTAAAAATATGTCTTCTCACTCTTTTGAATATAACTCAGCGGATGTATTTAAAATGTGACTATAATGATACCCTCCCTTTCTTTCAGGTCACAGTTACACTGGGGGAGTGACCTCAAGGGGAGAAATAGCTCTCAAGTTCAAAACAGTCATTTCCAGAGGTTGTTGTTTTTTTTCCAGGACTAAGACTCTTCTTCCTAGTCGACAAAAAATGAGAGCATTAATTGGTCATTTTATTGGACAGAGACTATTAAATATCTCACTAAGTTAGAGTGTATCTCCTGTCAGTTTTTAGTTTTTCACTTTTTAGTTATTTGCACAAAATTGTTATTTGAGCTCTTCTCTTGTGATTTTCATAGTTCCTGTGAACCCAGATTTTCTCACTGTTTTCTAGTTCCTATTGTTATGTTTCATATTGTCTCAAAAGTTGGTGGTTTAAAATGTTAATTTAATGCCAGTAAGATAGCTCACTTGAAGGATGTTTGCTTTGCTATATGCAAGACCCAGGTTCAAGACTGATCTCCATCTCACTGGGGGAGCTTCACTGCTAGGATACCTTTCCCTCACTCCCTCTGTTTCTGAAAAAGTTGACCCAGAGCAGTGAAGTTGAGTAACAAAGACAAAAAATAATAATAGCACCAAATCCCCCCCCCCCCCCCCCCCCGCCAAGATGCTGTTGAGTGACTTCTCTGGGTTTCAAGAATTTTGCTTGGAATCTCTCAATGAGATGTTTAGACAGGACTGGGTGTATGAATCTCCTAAAAATGTGATAGATTTTTATGTCCAAGATAGGGTCTTGGTACTTCTTTACATAATCTCTCTTCAGTAGAATAGGCTAGGTTTCTTACATTGTAGCAAAGGTATAAAATATAGGAGATGAGAAACTCACTAGCTAGTTTAAGGAAAAAAATGTAACTTGTATTCTGTTACATTCTTTTTAATTCACAAGAGTCTTATCCATTGTGTTTCAGACCCCAGGGTTTCAAGAATGAGGAAAGAAGTTGCTATGCTAGTTTTTGTGAGCTCAGCTTAGAACAGTGATGGGGACATTGGCATTATACTGGTCAAAGTAGTCACATTTAGAGGCATGTAGAAACAGTTTTCTGACACCTTGATGGAGAAGTGGCAACACCATATTGTGGAATTACTTGTGGAATGGAAGATAGCACCACAGCCATCTCTGGAAAACATGGAGTTCCTGAGTCAGTCCCTGATAACAGGAGATGAATGGAACATTCACTGATGATCTCTCTCGAAATGCTTGGTATGCTTTGACTCACTGGGGTTCTTCAGAGGAACAGAACCACTAGGATATGTGTATATATGCAATAGGATACATGTGAATAAATTAATGCATTTATTATGAGGAAGGGGCTCATGTGTGATTATGGAGCAAGAAGTCCCACATCGTATCCTACAAGTTGGAGACCCAAGAAAATGTTCTGATAAAATCTAGTCAAGACATGAAAGTTTGAGGACAAGAGGACTTAAATCTACACATTATAGTCTGTAGACAGAAGATGACAGCTGGACCATTATCAGTTCCTCCTCCTGCCATCTTTGGCTTGATTCAAGCACTCATTGGTTAAAATGATGCTCACCCACAATGGGGTGGACATCTGCTCTACTGGGTCCCCTGATTCAATGGTAATCATATCAGAAACATCCTCACAGACATCCCTCCCCCAGTGGTAATGTTTATTCTGGGCACCCATAGGCCTAATCAAATGGGCCTATAGAGTAAACCATTCCACTACTGGCTTTGATGATAATCATTTCTTCACAGTATAAATCATGGTTTATGCAGTGCTCTTCACTCTGTGGAACTGTCCAACAGCTAAAACCAAGGAAAGGCTTGTCCTCACACTAAGGAATGAAGCACACCTCAACCTGTTTACAAAAATTCAAAAGATAATTTACCTACGTGAAAAGCTACTGAAATATTATTGAAAGTATCCTATTTTGTAAGGGGTTTAGGTCCAGGAACTGTCAGAAGCATTTTTATAAAGGAACTCCAGAAAGGAGACAACCCACACTTTCCTGCATCAAACAGCAGAAATTGTACTGAATTTTAAAAATAGAATATGAGTCCAAGCTTCTAGCTGGGAAAATAGAAGAAAAAAAGAAAAGGAGAGTTTACTTGTAGTTTATTATCTTAAGTGATTCAAAGCCATCACTTAAGATTAACCAGTTCTTTACAACTGTGATATTATACAATCATCTAAATCTATGTCCTTCAAACTTACCAAACTATGGCCTAAAGACAAACTGGCCCAGAATGTGTATTTGCAAATAAAATTTAATTAGAATACCATGATGCCCATTTATATGTTCTATTCTTCACTACAATGAAATCTGAATAGACTAATGTAGCTTACAATGCTAACACATATTTGTTTTTGGTCATTCACAAGAAATGTTTGCTGAATTTTGCTTCAGTAAGTTTAACCCCTGACTAAGCTAGACAGGATGGAATTTGTAATGGTTGAATTTGTATTTAACCAAAAAAAAAAAAAAAAGAGATTCGACCTGTTCACATTGATAGAACTTTGTCTGACTGGACCCCAGGAGTCATGAAAGATGAGTGAGAAAGGAAAAAATACAATGAAATGCAATTTGCATGGGAATATTTATTCTTAGATCAAGGGCACAAGTGGAGTTTGGAACCCAGTTAGTATTTTAAAGATCTGAAGGCAGAAAAGTAGGCACCTCATGTTTTTATTTGTTAAATGTGGCAACTCTCGTAAAGGCCATTTATCCCTCTGTTGTGTATGACAGACCCTGCCCACAAACTCACTTATGCTGATGTATCCACAAGAAAATCTCTACAGTTTTTCTGGGGGAAAAATGGAAATAATCTTTCATCTTTTGACTGAGCATCCCTCCTTCTGATAGTACCTTTTCTATGCTGAATCTCTCATTTTTCTTTCTCAACTGTATCACATTAAAAAGCCGCATTTTTATTTAGGATAACACTCATAGATGAACTGTACATATAGGTCACATAAAATATATGAGGATGATCACGAACCTTAATATACAGGGTTGTTTAGGTAGCATGGCTGGGGGATTACACATTTATTGCATACAGTGCCACTAACGTCAAAGAATCTCTTCCTAAAAGCATTTCTTACACAATGAGAATGTTTTAGCAGTTAAGTGCAAAGGTCCAAACTATTTCTAGAAGTACAACCTCAAAACAATCCACTAAGCTCAAACTTGTGACTTTTCCAACCTCTTGTTAGGTGGCCCTGGTTTGCAATAACCTCACAGGGACAAGCAACAAAAAGCTCATGACTTGCAGAAGCGATAACAGAAAACTGGGAACAGTAGCACCACCCCACATTGAAATATGCACATTTGTTTCTTTGCACCTTCCTGAGTTGAAGTTTGAAAACGGCAGACATGTGTAACGCCAGGATTCTTCACCAGGTTGGGTCTTCACCGGTGGTAGAAGTAATCTTGACCTCCATAGCCATCATAGCTTTGCCCTTTGTAGTAGCTGTACTCGTCTTCATAGGCTCGGTATGTGTCTCCACGAGGCTCCCCATTTTCACTCTCATAGACCTCATATGCATTGTCATATTCACTGGTGCCAGTTTGCTCATACTCCTCGAAACCAGCAGTGGTGGTTCCCCCAAAGGAGACTGTGGTGGTCCTGTGGGCATCCTGGGCTGGAGTTGTAATTTCAAAGCCACCATCTGGAGAGGCTATGGTCTCAAAGCCGCCATTGTCCTGCTCTGCAGCCACTGTGGTTCCTGGAGTGTTGGCTACCGTGGCACCTTCCTCTTCTCCCTCCTCCTCGCCATTGTCCCCGCCACTGTTGCCATTGCCACTGTCCACCTCTGTGCTGTTGGTGCTAGTGCCATTCACACCTTGCTTGTTTTCATCCACTTCCGCTTCCTCATTTTCTTCCTCTTCCTCCTCCTCTTCATCACTCTCCTTCTTTTTGGGACCCTGGTTTCCTGTCTCTCCAGCCTGCAAGGCAAAATTTGAAAGCATAAAAAATGTTCACAAGGCTTTATGACAGCCTTGTTTTAGATGTCACTGGAAAAAAAAAAAGCCCCCCCCCCTTAAATTGTTGTTTGGGTCTTGGGAGATGGCACAGTGGAAAAACACAGGGCTGGCAAACATGTGTTCAATCCCCAGAACTGCATTTGCCAGAGTGATACTCAGGTTCTCTCTCCCTCATTAATAGTTCATTATAAATAAGTTCAAAATGAACCATTTTCTTTGTATCTTACTGTCTTTCAATAGACAACTTGCAGACACACCAAGACACCATCCTCATCTCTCCTGACTGACAACCTCATCAGTGTTTTCTAGAACTCCACCTCTCCAAAGCTCTACCCCACTAAAGAAATATAGAAACAGGCTGGGGGTATGGATCAACCTGCCAATTTCTATGTCCAGTGGAGAAGAAATTAGAGGCCAGAACTCCCACCTTCTGCACCCCAAAAAGAATTTTGGTCCATACTCCCAGAGGGATAAAGAATAGGGAAGGTCCCGGGAGTCGGGCTGTAGAACAGCGGGTTAAGCGCAGGTGGCGCAAAGCACAAGGACCGGCATAAGGATCCCGGTTCGAACCCTGGCTCCCCACCTGCAGGGGAGTCGCTTCACAGGCGGTGAAGCAGGTCTGCAGGTGTCTTTCTCTCCTCTTCTCTGTCTTCCCCTCCTCTCTCCATTTCTCTCTGTCCTATCCAACAGTGACTACAACAATAATAACTACAACAATAAAACAACAAGGGCAACAAAAGGGAATAAATAAATAAAATAAAATATTTTTTAAAAAGTTAAAAAAAAAGAATAGGGAAGGTCCCAATGGAGGGGATGGGACATGGAATTTTGGTGGTGGAAACTGTGTGGACCTATACCCTTGTTATATCTTACAATCTTATTAAATCACTAATAAAAAGAGAAATTCAGATTTCTAAAAAAAATGCTTATTGAGATGTTGTCTTACAAGACTTGTCATCTCAAGATTAAATTTCTATATATGCCCATATGTGTCAGTATATGTCATCCACCACCAATGTGACCTCTCCTTCCAGTACAGGCCATTTGGGCTCTCTCCTGCTCTCTGTGACCCCTCTTCCCCTACAGATACTCCAGATCTAAGGGTTCATGTATGTCTCACCAGGTCTACTTCCTTGGTAAGAACATCTCAATGTAATTTTGGATTATAAAATAATTTGTGAAGGCTTAAATATTTCAGATCTGGGTGGTGGTGTACCTGGTTAAGTACAGGTTACCATGTACAGGACCCAGGTTCAAGCCTGTGATATGCACCTGCACGGAGGAAGCTTCATGAGCAATGAAGCAATGCTAGAAATCTCTCTCTCTCTCTCTCTCCCTCTCTCTCTCTCTCTCCTTCCCTTCTCTCTCAGTTTCTGTCTGTCATATCCAATAAAACAAACAAATAAACAAATGACTGAATAAAGTTTAAAAATTAAGCCTTAAAAATTTCAGACTTAAGGGTACCAGGTGGCGGCTCACCTTGAAGAACACCCATGTTACTATGCAGGGCCCAGGTTCCCACTCCTGTCCCTACCTGTAGAGAGGAGTTTCACAAGCAACAGAGCTGTACTACAGGTGTCTCTTTCCTCTCTCTTTCTCCTATTCTATATCTTTCTGTCTTTCACCTTCTATCCAAAATAATAATAATAATAATAATGACTGGTAATAGTGGTTTTGTGAGGGGGCTGGGTGGTAGCACAGCAGGTTAAACACACATAGTGCAAAGCCCAAGGGCTGGCATAAGGATCCTGGTTCGAGCCCCCAGTTCCCCACCTGGGGGGGGGCTTCATAAGTGGTGAAGCAGGTCTGCAGATGTCTGTCTGTCTCTCCCTCTCTCTGCCTTCTCCTCCTCTCCCTCTCTCTGTTCTATCAAACAACAACAGCAGTAGCAGCAACAACAACAATAATAATAAGGGCAAAAAATGGGAAAAATGGCTTTCAGGAGCAGTGGATTCATAGTATAGGCACTGAACCCCAGCAGTTACCCTGAAGGCAAAAAAAAAATGTTTTTTTAAGGCACTGAGCCCCAGCAATAACCCTGGTGGAAAAATAAATCAATTAATAAATTCCAGTTAGTATCACTGTTGTGATATGTGACTGGGAGAAATGTTGCTGTGGTAGATACTTCCTATGTATTTGTTCTTCATCTTCTCTGACAGGAATGCTTTTCTCTGAAATGGAACAGCATCTGTTAGGGATGTTCATTCATTGCTAAGATGACTGTCCTCAGTCTTCAGTTATAGTATGAATATAGTATAAACAGTCATTATGGTGACAGGGGAACATAACTGAGCTGGGAAAGGAGCTCTCTTTTTGTGTAGATAGGAAAATTGTGTAGTGAGTTAAGGAAGGTGATATACAGTACTATAGGTTTAGTGTCAGGGCCATCGGAGACTTCATCTAGGCACCTTCTTAGGAAGCTGGATTGCAGAGAGACCTATGCTCTCTGTCCCAAGTGTGATCTCCGCTCCATAGGCAGGTGTGGTGAAAGAAAGGGTGCTGTTCTCTGATTCTTCATCCTCATTTTCACTAGATTCTTCATTCTCTTCTTCTTCATTGGAAGTCTCCTGATGAAAAATAGCCAGAGCATGCCAAGTTATTTTAGCTGAAAGCTAAGCAAAGATATACTACAGTCATAACCCTCTGTTGGGGCAAAACTGTTCACAGAGCATCATCCAGTGTTGACTTTTCTGTTTCTGACTGTGCTATTTTTAAGTCTCACTTCTAAGAGCACACTCCATGGCATCCTGTTTCCCTCATTAGTACATTTTAGATATTTTTGTATTTTGTAT
The DNA here is from genome assembly GCF_950295315.1 of Erinaceus europaeus. NCBI lineage: Eukaryota > Metazoa > Chordata > Mammalia > Eulipotyphla > Erinaceidae > Erinaceus > Erinaceus europaeus. The sequence continues at coordinate 117,591,674 of NC_080164.1, read as the reverse complement.
TGAACACTAATCGGCAACAAAATGTTAGCAAGCAGTGAGTGGGGGAAAGAGGTTCTAGAATTTCTTGGGCATGAGAGACTCCCAGTTTCATGCATCCACTTTTCCACCATCACCTTCAGTGAATGATCCTTGGAGTATTTATTCCTTAGAAGTTTCAAAACCAAAGCACTGAACGTTTATGGGATTTTATGTGTGTGTAGGGACCATGGTAGATATTGTGCAGAAAGAGAGAACACTGTACGCGACACAATCCCTCCCAAGAACAGGGAGTGCAGCCTATGGTCTATCTCTTGAGTAATAGGATGATTGCAGACAAATTCTGAGAGCACTATAAATGTTCAAAAATGGAATGTGAACATAGCACAATTAATAAAGGAGATCTGAGCTTGAGAGTTTCTAGGATTAATTTCTGTGTAAGAACCGCACACTAACCGATGGTGCCACTGGAGCGCCAAAGATTCTTTTTTGACACTGCCAATAGCCAGATTCAAGCAGTGCCCTTGTCAGAATAAACACATGAATGAAAAGCTTTTAAAGTTGGTAAAATGTTGTGTGTGTTTCATCAGCATCCTAAAGGAGGGCTAAACTTTCCTCATCTCCAGTCACCATGACAACAAATGAAAAACTGTTGCCCAAAGGATTCAGTGTGGTTGGAAATCTAGCTGACAGGGCAATTTTGTAATCTCTGTCCACCAAATAGCTTTAGTTGAGCCTCTAAGTTTTGTTTTGGGGTTACATAACTCAGTGACATTTCAGGTATAGTTTTGTGGGATTTAGTGGGATTTTTTTTTTTTTTCTTGGCACTGGTCTGATATTCTTGTAAGACCTTCCTTGAAAGGCTATTAAAGTAAATGGTAGTACTGGAAATGTCATTTTTATAGTTCAAACAAATGCATGATTTGTCATTTTAAACTCTCCACAATGGTTTGTTCTCAAGATGGCTATCATTGGTCCCAGATCCATTTTTGATTGTCATTGTTCATTCATAAATAGTATCTAAGATTACCTGGATTTAGATGGGTTCACAGTTATGGAATAGCTATAATTGACTATACAACTAAATGTACCTAATTAGTATGTGTTCTTAGGCAAGTTTTCCAGTTATAAACATGTTAACGCATTTTCCACGATCTTTTGATGAATTTTTTTTTGCCACACTAATCTGTAGCACAGGAAGATATTAATACAGCTTGAGCTTAAATTTCTGTAAAAGTATCGATGTTATATTAGACAAAACAACATGTAAAATTCCTATTTGAAGGAACAGCCCTGCCATGTGGGTCAGGAAAGAGAGATGAGTCACAGTAATAACATAGAAGACATGAGATTGGCATGTTTACCCACTTAGTAAACTGAACATTTTTTATAACTTCAGTGCTTAAAACAAAGATTGAACTTGTTTTTAGGTTATTATGTATTTGTTTTGAACCATCATGTTCTGTTTACCCAAATATAAACAATAACCTTCTTTTCTATCTGAACTTAGATGTCTTTCACTTAAAATGGAGACATTGTTCTCCCCTACCATTATAGTTAACATTAGCTCCAAACTTCAGTAGTACTTTAAACAGATAATTTTAGTTGATTCCTATTTAAATAACATTTCACTTGTTCAAAATAGAATACTCTGGGCACTTGGTAAACTGGCAATGGGATATTTACTGAGTCCTGACTACAATAAACTAGTTCTCAATTTATTATTTGCACTACCTGGTTTTTTTGTGGGGGGAAAAATCTTCAGGCATGTCTTTCTTACCTCTTCTTCCCCCTCCTCCTCTTCTGAGCTATCACCATCACCATTTTCTTCAGATGAATCACTGCTGCTCTGAAAAATGTACATGAATTCACAGACATATAAATAGGTGCACATATACTAAACAACCACAGAAATTCCCTGCTGATTGAAATACGGAAAAACTGCACTCAAGTGTCTAAGCAACTTAATTAGTACTACCCCCTGGATGGATAGACTGATGAGAACAGGTCATGTACTAAGATGAAAGAGTCGTGGTGAGATTGGACAGCTCTAAAAGGAAGCTAGTGTCAAGTAACAGAGATCAAGTTATGCAGTGAATAATGATAATGTGTTGGCAATGCCATTTGGAAAAGCAAGAATAGTGAGTCACAAAACTGTTTTACGCAGAGAAGAGGATAGCATGGAACAATGTCTATATTTTAAAGAGGGGAAAACTAAAACCCACAGAGTTGAGACACTGCCAACTGATTCAAGAAATAGCTTGGGCTAAGACACACAAAATTGTTCTAATTAATCTTTGCAAAACAGAAATAAAGGGATGCTAAGACATATTCTTTTTTTTTTTTTTTTTTTTTTGCCTCCAGGGTTATTGTCAGGGTTTGGTGCCTGAACCATGAATCCACTGCTCCTGGAGACCATTTTCCCCTTTTGTTCCCCTTGTTGTTTTATCATTGTTGTAGTTATTATTATTGTTGCTGTCATTGGATAGGACAGAGAGAAATCGAGAGAGGAAGGGAAGACAGAGAAGGGGAGAGAAAGACACCTGCAGACATATAAATAGGTGCACATATACCAAACAACCACAGAAATTCCCTGCTGATTGAAATACGGGAAAACTACACTTAGGTAGTTCACTTCACTGCCTGTGAAGCGACTGCCCTTCAGGTGGGGAGCTGGGCTCAAACAGGGATTCCTATGCTGTTGCTTGTGCTTCACCCCACGTGCGCTTAACAACTCCAACTAAAACATATTCTAATACTCAATTTTTTACTACATATGTCTCTTCATGAATTTAAATTAGGATTTGACCTGAAATTATATTAGGAAATAATTTTTTTAGTCTTTCAATCTGATGAAAGCTAATTCCTAAATGAGGTTTATTGATAGATAGCAAAAGTCATATAAAGGAAAACATAATTAATGTACTGATTTATGAGCCTCATTCCTATAAGGAGCTCAAGGTATTAAATCAAGGTATCTTTATATAAGAGTATACATTATGAATTGATGAGCTTTACCACTTTTTAGAAGTAAATATAGATCTAAACATCTATTTTTAGAGGTTTTAACTTTTTTGTTATTATTATTTTTTCACCTTCATTGTCTCAGGTAAACTTTTTCAGAAGGAGAGAGCTAGAAAAGTTCCATAATACCAAAGCTTCTTCTGTGTTGTGGGAGGCCAGGCTTGAGCCTGGGATGGGAACATGACAATTCAGGTACACCATTCAGGTGAGCTTTCTTCCTGGCCTTACTTTCAGAGGTTTTGTTTGGTTTAGTTTTGTAATGTAGGGGTGATTTCTTCTCTTTCTGCAACCACCCTTAATGAACTTAGGTATTTAAAGAAATGTCCCCCAGACCATTCTGTCATTTCCCAGTCCTGTAAATGTCAGCTTTGATGGTGATGACTCAATTCAGAATTCTGGGTCCTAAAAAATACTGGTGGTAGAAGGACTTCAGTATTAGAGAGTGCGAAGCCTGTGTGACTGAGTCCGGATCAGGACAGCACCTACTAGGCTCATCCTTGGGTGGCCACACCATGCCTACAAATTAGGGAACATTAGTCCCCTGGAACTAAGAAAAACAGTGGGTGGAAGGAGAGTCACTATACCTGCATTTCCTTTGCTATGCTCTGAATGGTTATGCCTTCCCCAGCCATGTGGTGAATGAAGTGTACTGTTACATCTGAGCTATTTGCTAAGCTCTGTAGAGAGAAGCACATTTCAGTAGCGTATCTTGTCTCTGTGGGAATGTTCCAGTTATTTTATAAGCTTCTTCTTGTCTAGTTTTCTCTCTTCTTGCCTTGGAAGGAACTCAGTATCTGCAGTGAGAAGTATTTTAATGTCTTGGAGGTTTAATGTCTTCTCATTTTCCTCTCTTTCATTTTTCCTTCATGCCAGATAACCAGTCTCTTCCCTGTGTCTATTCTAGCCATTACTCATTCTAATTTCCATCACTACACTTGTTTAATCCCCAAGTACACAGTCCAAGGGGTTGCACTGGATGAGGGTGGCAGTAATAAATGAAATGAGAAATATGATCCTTTTGCCACACTCTGTGACATCAGAGATAAAGCCAACGAAAGAAATAACATCCAGGGGCCAGGCAGTAGCACAACAGGTTAAGCGCACTTGGCACAAAGCGCAAGGACCGGCATAAGCATCCTGGTTCAAGCGCCCAGCTCCCCTCCTGCAGGGGTTACTTCACAAGTGGTAAAGCAGGTCTACAGGGGTCTATCTTTCTCACCATCTCTGCCTTCCCTTTCTCTCTCGATTTCTCTCTGTCCTATTAAAAAACAACAGCAATAACAACAACAATAATACTAACAACAGCAATGAACAACAAGGGCAACAAAAGGGAAAAAAATGATCTCCAGGAGCAGTGAATTCGATGAGTCCCAGCAATAACCCTGGATGCAAAAAAAAAAAAAAAAAAAAAGGAAGAAAGAAAGAAAGAAAAAAGAAAAAAAATAACATTTCTGTCTCTTATGAGTTCACACACTAACCAAATATTATTTGAGTAGGAGAAAACAATGTCTTTGATGAAAAATGTTTAGGATGTTAAGCTTATTTCTACTGTCATTTCTATAGCCTTTCAAAGAAATAAGTGAGCCTAGAGGTAGGCTGAGAGTTTTGTGGTCTATCTAGCAGATTCTATGCAAGCTGATATTTTAGAAAATGACTATATATTGGGCTGATAAGATAATTCATCTGGGAAGGAGCCTGCTGGGCCATGCACATTACTCAAGTTTAATTCATCTGTATTCCATAGAGAAGAATTACAACATTGAGGGTAGCTCTGGTGTCTCTTACTCTTCTCTTTCTATTTCTGTCTTTCTGTTACTACCTGAAAAGGTAAACCATAAGCAGTAGAGTCTCAGCAACAACCAAAGGAGGAAAAGAGGGGACTGAGCAGTGGCACACCTGGTTAAATGTATGTAGTATGAAGTGCAAGGATCCTGGTTCGAGTCACTGCCCCACCTGCATGAGTGTTGAAGCAGGTCTGCAGGCATCTCTCTGTCTTTCTCACTCTCTGTCTCCCCATCCTCTCTCAATTTCTCTCTGTCCTATCCAATAAAATGGACAAAAATGATGGCCAGGAGCAATGGGTTCATAGTGCAGGCACTGAGCCCCAGTGATAACCCTGGATGCAAAATGCAAAAAGAGGAGAGAGAGAGAGAGAGAGAGAGAGAGAGAAGGAAGAAAGAAATTATTATATATTAACTCAGATTTTCTTGACTAAAACACGAACTTCTAAACTAATATAAATTAATTCATTGTGGAGTAGCAAATAGGCACTAAAATACTTACCGGACTAAAGAAACAAATCGTGAAGCGCTATACAAATATGTAAGTTGAAACCATGAAAGTTGAAAATATGAAAGTTTCATTCTGGAAATGAAACTTTGTGAGGTGGGAGAATAGATTGTATTTTAGACCATTGAACTGAGAAGTAGGTACATGCTGTTGGACCCTGTGAACAGCTATGTTACAAATTCATCTTTAGTTCCAATCAGCCCATCTGCATATAACTATGGAGATTTTTCTGTATTAATGATCTGCCTAAAGCTCTATAAACTCTGGGTCTTCCAATACAAATATAACATACGTCTATTAAAGAATTGTTTATACTGTAATATGTTAGCATAATACGTGAAAAATAGTAAAGTGTGTACATAAATATATAAATGTCTGAGTAGGAATATCTGTGATCTATAAAAATAGGGGAGGTACTAATCAGAAACTTAAACTCATTATTTCTGTTTAACTTAAAAAAGAAAATAATGTTTCAAGTAAGCATTATCTGTGGACTTGAGGTAAACCCGAGAATAGAGGATATTTCCAAAGAAACCCACAGTTTTTGTATCATCTGTGCTCATATTTTGGTGACCACACACAATCCCCACAATTATGATGGTGCTGGAAATTCTGTAAGATGATCACTTCCTGTCATTGTCTGAGTTAGGGATGGGTCAGCCCAGCATAGGGCAGGATGTTTTGCCAAACCACTGTGCTGAGGCAAAGTTTTCAACATCTACTGCTTTTAGTGTCTCAGGGGTTCTGGGTCAGATGGTGCATAATTGATGCCCTGAATCCAAACTGTATAGTAATAAAAATAGTACAATTCTGGTTGGTTGTGTATTTAAAAGTGACACCACACCCTCCAGTTCTCAAAGGCATGGTTCACAGGTAGCCGAGCAAAAACAGAAACTCTTAATTTTAGTGTTTAGCTATTTTCATTTTTATTTACACACTTTAAGACTGTTTTAGTTCAGGAGTTTCTCTCTTGCCCTGCAGGTCTCTAGCCACACTTCCATTATAATCACTCTCCAATGTTTGACAACATAGCTCAAAGTTTCAGAAAACCTTTAGCATTTACCATCGATGTCAAAAAGGCTTCTTTCAAAATGGTCTCTGCTCTTTGAGAAGCCAAAATTTTACCTACTAACTGAACAACTCTAAATTACTAGATGGAAAAGTGATAATTGGTAGGATTTCTTCATCTAAAACAAGATATTCAATGGCATTATTCCTGAGGTAACAGTCAACTGCTCATAAAATTATCTCCTTTCAGCCTAAATATCTGGATTCTTTTTATATATATATTTATTTATTTTCCCTTTTGTTGCCCCTGTTTTTCATTGTTGTTGTAGTTATTATTGTTGTTGTTATTGATGTCATTGTTGTTGGATAGGGCAGAGAGAAATTAAGAGGGGAGGGGAAGACAGAAAGGGGGAGAGAAAGATAGACACCTGCAGATCTGCTTCACCACCTGTGAAACGACTCCCCTGCAGGTGGGGAGCAGGAGGCTCAAACCGGGACTCCGGTCCTTGCGCTTTGCGCCACATGCGCTTAACCTGCTGGGCTACCGCCCGACTCCCCAAATATCTGGATTCTTTGTGATATTTTGCATGTTATTCTAGACAGAACCTGAGTGATTTTGCTCTGAGAATGTGTAAAAGAGAACTTAGTAGTAAGTTTTATTTTTGTCACATTACATTGCATTTTTGTAGTAAGCAGTTCTCCTGGTTGAGTTTCATCAAGAATTGAATTTAGGTGTTTGTAATGAAGTCTGATTCTCCTTCAGCTGTGATGACTGAGAAAGGAAACCTGTATACCTACCTGAACAGGGAACCGTTTTAGAGGAGGATAAAAGTAGGCGTGCTTGTAAAGAGAATATCGTGGCCAGTATTTAAAGACCTGTGTGTCAGAAGAAACAACAAATTCATGATTAATATGAAGTAGATCTGGAGAAATATATTCAGGCCAAGTAAGCACACTAAATTAATTACCCCATTTTCTTCAGAATCCTGCAGTTTGACTCTTCGGTATAAATTTTTCATCTGTTTGAGAAAGTATTAATTATTACATATTCTCTTATTTACATAAAAACAAACAAATAGGAATAAGTCAAAGGTTTTTGGGTGTTTTTTTTTTTTAACTTACTGAGAAAGCACAAGCCATTCCCAAAATACTGATCAAAATTATTGTTGTCTTCATTTTGTTGATGAGTTCTGGAATAAACAGAGTGGTTGAATTAATAAATACTAAAACTGAGAGTTACTTGATTGTACTAGAAGATGAATAGTCGTTTCCATTTCTAATCACAGTTTTGACTTATGAGGACAGAATTTCTGCTTTGGGCTTAAAAACTGTGCTGTTCACACAGCCAAATACTGATCAGCCTCTGTTTGAATAAACCTGAGAGCTGTATTTGACACTAATCTGTGCCGTGCTCTGTCACTGGAGAACTATCCACTGCAAGAGCTGGAAAGCTTAGTGCACTTCACACTAGAGTAAGCAGGACTCCTACTTGTGTTAAAACACAGGAGTAAATTAAAAAAAAAATGATAAAATTTTTTAAAAAAAAACACATAGGAGTAGCAGCTGAACCTAGTAAAGTGATAGTGTAGTTATGTGACCTCATTGTTTTGTTTATAATTTTTAAATGAGCAAAAAAATGACTACATCTGAATGATTATTTAAATTATTAATTAGGGGCTGAGTGGTGGTTGACTGGTTGAGTGCACATGTCACCACGTGCAAGGACCTGGGTTCAAGCCACTGCCCACCACCTGCAGGTGGTGGGGGTCACTTCATGAGCAGTGAAGCAGTGCTGCAGGTGCCTATGTTTCTCTCTCCCCCTTTCTATCTCCTCCTACCCTCTCAATTTCTCTCTGCCATATAAAATAAGGAAGAAAGCAAGGAAGGAAGGAAGGAAGAAGGAAAGAAGGAAGGAAAAATGGTTTCTAATGATAACCCTGGTGGCAATTAATATATATTATATAATATATATGTAATATATTAATATATATATATAGATATATGGAGACACACAGAGAAAGAGAGAGAGAGAAAGAGAGAGGAAAAAGAGAGAGAACCTGAGCATTCCTCTGGCACACATGACGACAGGAACTGAACTTTGGACCTCATACTTCTAAGTCCCAAGTTCTAACCACTACACTACCTCCCAGGCCTAAATGACAGCTTTTATACCGATACAGTATATGAGTACTACAGGCGATTTCCAACTTTTTGTACAGGTTTGGAACCAAAAGTTCTTTCAACAAAGAGAAACTAGGAACCATTGACCTATGAATGAACATCATGGAATAGCTGGCATTTTATTTTGTGTGTGAAACAATTCATAGTAGGAGAAATCTGTTCTTGCATCAGGTAGCACCGAACAGCTCTAAGAATGATTTTATGAGAAGAGCTTATATTAGAGTGGTACCCTAGGATATCTAGAGCACTTCTGCTCATGTAGGATTCTCCTTTGTTATTTAAACTACCCATCATTTTTTTTACATTGTATTATCTTTATTTATTGAATAGAGAGAAATCGAGAGAGAAGGGGGAGGGGATAGAGAGGGAGAGAAACAGGAGCTAAGAATAATGGGAGTTTCTGAGGGTGGGAATAGTTCCTAAACTGTCCTGGGGTTTGCAGTTGTGCAAAGATTTTGGTCCCACAGAGCTTTTCCCTTTATTTGAGAGAGAGAGAGAGAGAAAGAGAGAGAGAGAGAGAGAGAAAGAGAACCTATAATATTTTAACTTTAGTTATTTTATAAATTATTACTTTAGTCTGTCTGACAAAATATTTTTTAAAAAAATACTTGAGGGCCTGGATAGCAGCTCACCTTGTACAGTGCACATGTTACCATGCACAGAGACCCAGGTTCAAGCCCCACGCTCCCTTCTGCATTGGGGAAGCAGTGAAGCAGTGCTGCAACTGTGTCTCTTCCTCTCTATCTCCCTCTTCCCTCTCAATTTCTCTCTGTCTCTATCAGAAAGAAAGAAAGAAAGGAAGGAAGAAAGAAAGAAAGAAAGAAAGAAAGAAAGAAAGAAAGAAAGAAAGAAAATGGGGAGAAAATTCACCACTTAGAGCAGTAGAATCCTTGTGCAATCACCGATGATTCCACTGCTCCTAGTAATTCTGGTGGCAATAATGATGATGACGATAATAAAGCACTGGAGTTGCAGCAAATGAATTTAGCTGCAAGCCCGTGATCACCATCCCACGTGCACTGACATAAACATTTAACCTGATGCCTTCTCACATGGTGACACTTTTGACAACAGTTCAGAAGCAACACAGAATAGTAACGGCAATCTCTTCATAAACATGCTTAGACCTTCTGCACCCCATAATGACCCTGGGTCCATACTCCCAGAGGGATAAAGAATAGGAAAGCTATCAAGGGAGGGGATTGTATATGGAGCTCTGGGGGTGGGCATTGTGTGGAAATGTGCCCCTCTTATCCTATAGTCTTGTCAATAATTCCATTTTATAAATAAAAATTTAAAAAAGAAAAGAAAAGTTATATGCAAAATGTTTAAAACCCACAAAGGGGGCTGGGCAGGGGGTGCAACCAGTTGAGTGCACATATTACCATGCATAAGAACCTGGGTTCAAGTCCCTAGCCCCCCATTGCAGCGGAGTCACTTCAGGAGCAGTGAAGTAGGGTTGCAGGTGTTTGTCTCTCTCCCCCACCCTTCTCAATTTTTTTCTGTCCTATCAAATAAAGTAGAAGTGGGGGAGGGGGAATAGCTGCCAGGAGCAGTGGATTTGTAGTGCAGGCACCAAGCACCAGCAGTAGTCCTGGTGGCAATAAGAAAAAAAAATGTCATAAGTTTTATTTTGAAGGCTAATGTTGCATTTTTTCATCATTATCTGAGCTTTATTGCATCCTGGGGAACTGACCCTAAGCAGACATGAAGCTGCCCTGGGCCCTGAGCCACACTCTCCAGTGGCAGCTGTGGTTGGTTGTGGTGCCCACACATTTCCTCACAGCCCTCTTTGCTTTAATGAAAGTTTTCCATGGCCATTTGAATGAAGGAACTTTGCCCTGGAAGGGACCCCTTCTGTTTAAGAATCTTTCATTGCTGCAAATAATCTTACAAAATTTGTCACCCATGATGCAACCCATTAACACACCAGAAAGATTCCTGCTTTGTTGGTTTATAAAAAGTGTTGGAATATGTGCAATAGCTTAAAGAGCTAAACACCTGAATTTCTTGTAAAAAGCCATAAAAAATCTAGAAGAAAACAGCTGATGTAAAAAAAAAAATCTAGGTAATTCATTCAGATGAATTGGCTGTCTACATAAATCTCATTTTATTTATAACTTGGTGATTCATCAAGGCAAAGAACACTAGAGTGACCCCCACTAACCTAGGCAATGACTGAAACATTCTTCCAGGAGAATTTTGAAATTCTAATTGTACATTTTTTTTTTGGAGAGACTATGAGAAACTCCTAAAATCATTTCCTTTCCTGAACTATACTTTATATATACAGATTTCTGAGCCAGAGCATGCTAATACTTTGAAACCAAATGCACATATTGAAAAGCCACTCTATGTGATTGAAGGTCAGAACAGGTAATAACAGTAGTAGTAATAATAATAATAATAGCACTTTTGGAGAAGTCTGAATATTTTCCATGCAGATATTTGAAATATCACCAGGTCTCTGTTCTTGGATATTTAGGTTGTTTCCATTGTTATACTATTACTAGTCGTATATCAGTTCAGACTTACAAATGCAAAATAATCTTTCAGTCAGACTGTCTCAGATGAGGAAAGAATTATCTCTGAGGTTCAGAGACAGAAAATAGGAAACCTAGCTTCTATTCTCTGTGCATGATGTTAAATGCTCTCTAACATGGTAGGTTAGCAAAATTAGCCTTTTGAAAACAATCTACAAGCAGAAACACTAGTTTAATAACAATCAAGCTTTGTGTTGCATTGTCACTGGGCACACAGCAATAACGATGATATTTAAGTTAAAAAAAAAAAAAAAGCAAAGCCAAGTCCAGAACTGTTAAGTCTAGAGTCCAGAGTGTGTAATTGTAATTGTAAGGTAATGAAGTTGTCATAGTCAGTCTTACCCTTCTGCTGTCCTGGAGGGAGCAGGCAGGTTCACAGGAGTGAATGACAGAGATTGAGGATCCTTCCAGCTCTCAGTCACTCATTCACTTGCTCTTGCTGCCTATAAAGTGCCTCTGCCTTCCAGCAGCCAATCACCATAGCAGCCAAGGTGACATCAGACAGTGGATTCTCACTAGAAACTTCTCCCCAACCCCCAAAACCTTTTTCAAGACACATCCTTGGTTGAATAAACATGAAACATAGTTCTAGTGCCAGGAGGTTTGCATTGTGGAACTTAATTGAAGGTTTTGAGGAAGATGAATAGGTAGAATTCTGGATATATGTAATAATATGCTGGATTTGAATTAAAATAAATAGCAAATGATTTTGACCATTTAAACTTTCATAAACATACAAATGTCATGACGTTGAAATGAAGGAAAATGAGCTGTCATTTCATATTGTCCTATTTAATTAGCTCAGCAAAAAATAAATAAGGGGAAGGTGGTGATGATTAATATTTTAATATCAGGTATTTTTTTGAATTTTACTTCATTAGCTCATTAGTTGAAACTGATATCATTAAACCAGTCAGCATATAGAAGATAAATCTACTAAAACATTCTGCTGAATATAGAAGCACTTTGAGATCATATCACTGAGAGGTATATTTCTTTTTTATTTGCTTTCTAAAAACAAATCTCTTTGGTATATCTATTTATATACTTCATCCCTGCATTTTATTGTCTCGTGCTTCAGTAGGGCTCTTTTCAGTTCATTTTTAAATTCAGCTTTTCCCCTGTGGATATAAGAGATTGATAAGAACTGGCAATTGTAATCTGATATTATTGAAATAATCTGTGAAAAACAGATCCCTAAGGAACTAATCAATAAACTAAAGTGCTAGTTTTTTAAAAATTATTATTTGGAAAGGAAAATGCAACTTAATGCCTATTCTCTCTGCCCAGCTCTCCTGTTCCTCACAGTGGACAGGCAGACAGTCCGTGGGCACAGTAGCCAAGATGTCTGCAAGGCTCACTGGTATTATGGGGTTAGAGAGGGTCATAAGTCACAAGGAGCAGTGACACTCTGTAGCAAGAGAAATGGAACTGAGCCGTTGCCGCAGAATAGGAATCTACTTTAGGGAAGAGACTATCAAGGAAGAAGAGAAAATATTCCTCCCCACCCCCTCACCCCCACCTCCAAGGTTTTATCCCTGGGACTCAGGATGAGAAAGAAGGGGGATTGGGGTGGGGAGAAGGGAGACAGTCGCAGCACTGCTCCACTGCTTGTGAAGCATCTCTCCTACACTTGGGGACTAGGGTTTTGAACCTGGGTTATTGTGCCTGGTAAGGTGCTTGCTCTACCAGTGTGTTATCAGGGTGAATTAATTAATTTTGCAGGTGCTAAGTCCTCACACATAGTGTGACTCCAATGCTCCTGGGCTGATAATTTTTTTTTTTTCAGTTTAAGAATTTCAGATGTGTATTCAGAGAAGAAAAGAGCCCAAGTGGGAGAGGGAGAGAAAGTGAGAGAGATAGACATCACAGTACCAATTTACTATCTGTCAAGTTCCCTTTCTACCAGGGGCCTCATGCACTCTACAGAAGAAAGCAGTGAGTGGGATGGGATTAAAGGACATGGAAGTATATAAACAAAGTATCAGTACCTCCAGTCTAGCTATGATTGATCAGCATCCTCTCTGGTGCACTTAGTAGATGGGACAGAGTGAGTGCCACTTCTGGCAGAGGGGTGAGAGCAGATATGGAATGGCCTGTGGCTTCACCCAGTATGGTGGATGCCATCACAGTTGTGAGAAGCTACCAGAAGGTTAAAGCAGAAAAGCAATACATTTAGACTTGCAGTTTGGACAAGGATTTTATTGGCAAGGGGGCACTGAACAGCAAAAGGCAAGAAAGTTTTAGAGCAAGGAAGCTTCAGGAAATGCTGGCTCAGTGGTCCAGGAAGGGATGACAAGGGTCTATACTCACAAAATAGCAGGAGAGAAAAGATGTAACCACTGAGAGGTGCTATAGTAGATAAAAATTAATAGGACTTAGTTGAAGTAAGAGAAGTGGAGACACCCAAAATGACTTCTGCATTGAAGATCTGGGTCATCTTGAGAGTGATAGAACGATTTTTCATGTACTACCTAGAAAAGTAACTGGAGAGACAGAAAGCGACCTGTCAGTAGTAAGAGGATATAACAACAACAACAACAAAAGTTAAAATCCTATGACCAGCGTTTTACAGAGCTGACCAAGGCCCTGGTCTTTCTGTCTTTCTCTCTGTGTCTCTGTATCTCTATCTCTTTCTCCCTCAAGCTCTCTTATTAAAGTAAAATAAATAAAATGTTGAATAAAGACTAGGTTTTTTCCTTTGATTCTACTGCTCTAAACCACTTAACCACACTGAAGCTTCAGTTTAATCCATATTTTTTTTTAAGTGAGGGAATTTCACACCAAAAAAAGAACCAATCTGGGGGGGGTCATCGGATCTAGGAGGACCTGGTCGAATGCACATGTTACAATGCACAAGGATCCAGGTTCAAGCCCCCCAGTTTCCACCTTCGGGGGGGGGGGAAGCTTCACAAATGGTAAAGCAGGGCTGCAGGTATCTCTTTGTCTCTCTCTCTCTCTTTATCACCCCATTCCTCTCAATTTCTGGCTGTCTCTATCAAATAAAGATAATTAAAAAATTTTTTTAAAAAAGAACCATTCATTGAAGGCAGGCACAGATGAAAAATTTGAACTCAAATGCATGAGGTCCTGAGTTCCATTCTTGGCACTGCATGTGTCAGAATGATGTCGTGGTTCCCTCTCGCTCTCGTTTTAAATATATAAATGAATACAGAAAGAAACAAACATTTTATAAAAATAGAACTTACCATTGTGTAAACATCCTTGCTAACCACTATTTGAAGCAGATATCTGGATATATATACCAGACAAGAGAAAACACAGGAAGCAGAGGAATGTGTAAAATGCCACCACTGGGACATATTCAGCAAAATGTAGAATGTGGGAAACTTGGCTACATGTTACCTGGATTGTACTTTACTAGCAGAAAAAATAATAAAGAATGAAAGGGAAACTATAGATTAAAAGAATTTCAGAGGCATTATGAAACAATTGGGCAGATGTTGAATGCTGACCAGATGTTTTATAGTGTTATAAAATTGTTGTTGAGGGAGTCGGGCGGTAGTGCAGCAGGTTAAGCCCACGTGGCACAAAGCACAAGGACCGGCATAAGAATCCCGGTTCGAGTCCCCAGCTCCCCACCTGCAGGGGAGTCGCTTCACAGGCAGTGAAGCAGGTCTGCAGGTGTCTATCTTTCTCTTCCCCTCTCTGTCTTCCCCTCCTCTCTCCATTTCTCTCTGTCCTATCCAAGATCGCCAACATCAATAACAACAATAATAACTACAACAATAAAACAACAAGGGCAACAAAAGGCAATAAATAAATAAATAAACAAATATTTATTTAAAAAAAAGAAAATTGTTGTTGGGGTGAAGAAGGTGACAGAACAGCAACCAGACTTTTATGCCTGAGGTCCCAGGTTCAGTCTCTAGGACCCCACATTCCAGAATTGAGCGGTAATTGCATCTTCTCTTTCTCTCTCATGAAAATTCATAAACCTTTGCTTCTTCTTGGATGGAGCTTGAAGGAACTGAGTTAAGTGAGACAAGTCAAAATGAGAAGGATAAATACAAGATGATCTCACTCATAGGTGGAACTTAACAGACAAGGACAGAAGAGAAAGAGAAAACACAAAGTGAAACTTGGGTTGTATTTGGTATATTGTATCAAAGCATAGGACTTGTGGAGGGAAGGGAAAGGAGGGGGCTGGGGAGAGGGTCTTGGTGCATGATGGTAGAAAAAGACATAAATTGGGTGTGAGAGTGTTTTGCATACACCTGTCATGGGGAGATGAGACATTGAAAGGAGAGGAAATGGTCAAAAGCATCAGGTACTACTGACACCACCCAAGAAAGTTACTGAAAAGTATTTCTTCCAGTTTATAAGCAAGCATATAGTGGTTAACCAGGATGAAGTGACTGATAATCTCTTCAACTTTTCATAGTGTTATAGGGACAAAATCTTGAAGTAAGTTGAGGAATGAGTAGACAGATGAGTAGAAGCAAGTTTTGAGGGTGCGGTATTGAGTGGAAGATGAAGAAATGGGATGATGAGTTGTTGACCATGCTCAAGAAACTTGACTATGAAGAGCAAGAAAGAAATTGATGAGTAGTCGAGGATGGATGTGTGTGGATGAAGGAGGGTTTCCATTAGGGTGAGGAAGAGATTGAAAAGGTAATTGTGAATGAAAGAGTCAGTAGGGAGAAGTAGATGAGAGAATAGACCGTTTCCTCTCCTTTCAAAATCCTGCCACCTACCATCTGCATGGTGTTTCATTCCTACCCTCTGATTTTCTCTTCCTTCCTTGGCTTTTGTGTGTTATCAACTACCACTATGAGTAGTCCCTTTCTCTAGCTGTGTTTCAGATACCTATTTCCTTAGGGTTATGGCCTCCTCTCTCCCTCTCCTCATTCTTCACATGTTTCTGGATGATTTCTTTCATGGTTTCAGTGGCCCATCTGTTTTTTGTTGTTGTTGTTGTTTGTTTGTTTTAGTGTGGATTTTCCTTCCATTCATCAGGGTCACACATCAGAGTCATAATGGAAATCTCTATGTTGAAATTCCCAAATTTTCTGAAATTTCCCAACCCTTCCTTTATTGTTCTTTGTCTAGTTGCTCAAACTCAATTTCTGGATGTCATCCTTATGTCCTCTATCTGTCCCTTACATCTCAGTCCTCACTATAATCTGGTCAATACCATACCCTCAAAACTTGCTTCCATCTGTCCCCACTATTTGTTACATTACACAAGACCACTGTTTCTCACATGAATTAATACAAGAATCTTTTTGTTGTCTTTATCCCCAGCACATGTTTCACACTGCAGCCAAACTAACATTGCTAAACCACTTACAATGTATTTTCAATCTCTTATTAAAATCCTCCATATCTCTGATAACTTCAGGATAAAATTTAAACTTTAGAGGTCAAGAGATGGCTCACCTGTTAGAGCACACAGGCTACCAAGCACCAGGACCCAGTCTCAATCTTCCAGCTACTACACAGGAGCTCCATGCATGGCGAATTCTCGTGAGAAGAGAAATGTTGCTGTGGTGTCTCTACTTTTCTCTGTGCCTCTCAATCTCCAAAGGAAAAAAGAATCCACTGAGAGGTGAAATTGTGCCAGAAAAAAAAAAAAACTAGTGGAAAAAAAATTAGTTCTCAGTGTTACATAGAAGCTGCTTTGTCATCTGCTTCTGGCATAAACCTCTCTCCCTCCCTCCCCTCCCCATTTTCCTCTGAGCTCGGCATACTAGTGGATTTCAATTACTCCCAGCATGTCATGTGCTTTCCTCAGTGCCTTTCTGCATGCTTCCTTTCTCTGTCCACTTTTCATCTGTCATTCAGGCCTCGTTTCTGGACTCAGATTCATTAAGGTGACTCCATATTTAACCCTGTGCCCACCTGGGCTTAAACTCGAGTCCCTGCTTGTGGTAGCACGTGTGCTGTACCTGCTGGCCTACCTGCTGGTCCTTAAAGAGAATTATTTGAGCGAGAGCAAGAGCCTGTAGTCTGTCTTTATATAAGAAACAGTTTGAGAAGGAAGAGAAAGTTAGAGAGAGAGAAAGAGAGGCACCTACATCATTGCTTTGCCACTTGTAAAGTTTCTACCTATAGATGGGGAGTGGGGACTTGAACCCTGGTCCTTGTGCACTGTAACATATGTGCTCAACCAAGTATGCTACCACACACCCCCTTACTCTGCTTTTTGACCCTTCAAGTTCAACTCTACCCAAGAAGAATCTTTTTAAAAATTTTATTTTATTTATTTATTATTGGATAGAGACAGAGAGAAATTAAGAGAGGAGGGGGAGATAGAGAGGGAGACAGACAAAGAGACACCTGAAGCCCTGCCTCACTACTCATGAAGCTTTCCCCTTGCAGGTGGGAAACAGGGACTTGAACCCGTTCCTTAAGCACTACTTGTGCTTAACCAGGTGCACCACCACCTGGCCCCTCCAAACAGAATGTTAGTCTTTGGTGTTTAATTTCTCTCCTTTGACAGGCATTCAACTTCAATTCTTTTCTTTAATGGCTATTGTGGGAGGAAAGATTGGGAAATACTGTGATTGTCTTTCATTCACTCATTCTTAGTTATCTTTCATTCACTCACTCTTTGTGCCTCTCATTCCTCCCCCTTTCCTTCTCAAATTCTCTCTGCTTCTCTCCAATAAACCAATAATTAAAATAAAAATTTTAAAAAGCACAGGAACATCTCAGAAGGAGCACAGATGTCTAGATGGAGTTCTAGAATGCTGTCATATTCCAGCCACTCTTTAGTATTTTATCTTTTAATAACTTAGTTTATTTTTAACTTTATTTTATTTGACAGAAGAGATATGAATTAGGGAGAAGGGGACGATAGGGAGGGAAAGAGACTGAGAGACACCTGTAGATCTGCTTTACCACTTGTGAAGCTCCCCTCTCTGCAAGCAGGGACCAGAGGCTTGAACCTGGGTCCTTATGCACTGTAATGTGTGCACTTCATCAGGTGCACTACTGCCCCACCCTCTCCAGTCACTCTTAAGGTAAAAAAGACAAACACATTCAAACTGTTTTGTACTTGAAGACTGAAAGTTCTTGCTCTTATTCAAAATAATTCTCTTTTGGGGGTGAGCAGGTGGCTTACCAGATAGAGCACACAAGGACCAGGGTTTAAGCTCTTGGTCACCACAGGAGAATACCTCTCCCTTTCTGTTTCTCACTCTTTATCAGAAAGAAAAATGGAAAGAAATGTCTACTAGGAGCAGTGGAGTAGTACAGGCACTGAGTCCCAGTAATGGTCCTATTGGCCAAAATAACAATAATACTATTTATAGTTGCAATAAATGATAACTTCCTTCTACCTCCTTTGTATTTTCTGCTAGAAATAATTTATTTTACTTATTCAGTGTGTGTGTGTGTGTGTGTGTGTGTGTGTGTGTGTGTGTGTTAAACATAGAACAACGGAGGGAATGGCAGAGAGAGCGAGAAGACCACAGCACTGAAACTTCCTTCAATGTGGTGGAAGCTGGGCTTGAACCTGGGCTACACACATGAGCTATCATGTCAGTTTTAGAAATAATTTCAGTTTGGTTGAGTATAGCAATAGAACCTTCTACGTCATACTGTTATTCAGTTAAACTCACTACTCTGTCAATAACCTAAGTGCTTTGTGAATGCTCACTTTGTGGTGTGAAAAGCCTGAATGTTTTTATCAGCTCAGCACATTCTTCAGTGAAGAACTGAGAAATGTGTTCTCTGAACCTACCGTTTTAGGGATTCCACAGTTGCCACATAGTCTTTTAGTTACTAGCTGAGCTTTTATATTTGGTGTTTCTTAGGTTTTTCCATTGCTTTGGCCGTTCAGCAATAATAACAGTCTATGATTCGACACATACAGAAAGTGTCTGCTAGTCCTCACTTGTGGTCTTTAATTTTGTATGATATGGCTCATTCCACTGCATCGGCCATAAAGGTTACACTGCTCTTGGATTGCTGAGGTTCATGGGTCAATCTGTGGACATTTATTGGGATTTACTGTGGTATTTCATGTGTGAATTCTTAGGGAGACCACAGGCCTAGTACAGTGTAAGTCAGTGTCTATCTTTTGGAAGAATAATCTTAAGAGGCATTTTCATTTTCTTTTGTTTTTCCTTTTTCTTTTTTGTTTATTTCTTTATTCTATTTGATAGGAGAGAGATAAATTGAGAGGGGAGAGGAGGTAGGGTGGGAGAGAGACAGAGAGATACCTGTAGACTTGCTTCACCCCTTGTGAAGCGTTCCCCCTGCAGGTGGGGAACCAGGGGATTGAACCCAGGTCCTCAACGCATTGTAGCCTGTGCACTCAACCAGATGTGTCACCACCTTGCCCCCATCATTTTCATTTTCTTGTCCTTGATGTGTCTTTCTCTTTGCTGGGTTTCCATCTAGATTGCATATTTTAAAATGATGTAGATTCTTTCCTTATTTCCTACTTAATGCGTTGCTGGGTTTTTTGTTTGTTTTGTTTTGTTTTTGTCACCAAGTTATTGCTAGAATTCAATGCCTGCACAACTCCACCATTCCTCGTGGCCATTTTTTCCCCTTTCCCTATTGTTTATAGTGGTGAAATACAGATGGGGGAGGGAGAGACACACATAGAAGGAGAGACACCTGTAGCACTTCTCACCTCTTTTGAACCTTCCCCCAATGCAGGGAGGGAATCAGGATGACCCTGCATCCTCAGTCATGGTGAGCTGTGCCTTCTACTGGGTGCACCAACACCTGGACTCTGCATGCTTTACTATTATTTTTTTCTTTCCATTCCCAAATCACTCTTTATAGTGCTGTCATGGTAGTGCACATATAGAAAGAATTTCCAAAGTATTGAATGACTGCATGACTATTCTATTGTTGACATCATATGGGTTTTGAATACTATATCATTTTAGATGTACAAGTTCACACCTACCTATGTATGTTATGACTCACCACCATTGTTAACCACTCTGCTTTTCCAGCCTGACCCCACTACTCTCTTCCATGCCATCCAATAACCACCACGGTTTTCAGAGGCTAGATGACTGTTTCCTTGTCTGCAGCCTTGGTACAGACAGAAGTCTTCCTACTACAGCAGAATTTAAACTTGGCATATATTTTTTTTATTGTGAAAGGTGATTGTAATGGCATAACCTCATGTTTTTGGAAGCTGTGAACATTCTCTAAAAATCTTATTTGGGGAGTCAGGCGGTAGCACGGTGGGTTAAGCGCATGTGGTGCAAAGTTCAAGGACCAGTGTATGGATCCCGATTCTAGCCCCCGGCTCCCCAACTACAGGGAAGTCACTTCACAAGCAGTGAAGCAGGTCTACAGGTGTCTCTCTTTCTCTCCCCCTCTCTGTCTTTCCCTCCTCTCTCTGTCCTATCCAAAAACAACAACAACAACAAAACAATAAGGACAACAAAAGGGAATAAATAAATAAATAAATTTTAAAGAAAAAAAAGAATACAAAACTACTGGCCACAAGTGGTCATAGATAACAATTTATAACAAATCTTATTTGATTTTTTACTTGGCATATCGTCGAATTCATCACTTTATTCTATCTGACTGTTGCCAATTCATTATTTTAAATTTATACTTTAGGGGGCTGGGTGGTTGCACACCTGGCTGAGCCCACGTTACAAT
Organism: Erinaceus europaeus; assembly: GCF_950295315.1. Lineage (NCBI taxonomy): Eukaryota > Metazoa > Chordata > Mammalia > Eulipotyphla > Erinaceidae > Erinaceus > Erinaceus europaeus. Next base: position 117,571,044 of record NC_080164.1, on the reverse strand, counting down.
ATGCAAAGACCTGAATTAAAGCCCCGGTCCTCACCTGAAGGAGGAAGCTTCATAGACAGTGAAGAAGTGCTATGGTCCTTTCCCTATCTATCTATCTATCTATCTATCTATCTATCTCTATCTCTCTCCCCCCAATTTCTCTCTTTCTCTTTCTATTTATTGATTTTTTTAAATGCCACTAGGGTTATTGCTTGGGCTCAGTGCCAGCATGACAAATTCACCACTCTTGGAGGTCATTTTTTCCTTTTTTATTTGTTTAATTTTCTATTTGACAGGACAGAGAAAATCGAGATGAGTGGGAAGATAGATAGATAGATAGATAGACAGACGGACAGATAGATAGACAGATAAAGATAAACACCTTCAGACCTGCTTCACTGCTTGTGAAGAGTACTCCTTGTCAGTGGGGAATGAGGGCTTAAACCTGGGTTCTTACACACAGTGGTGTGTGCACTTTACTGGGTGTGCCACTGTTTGGCCCCAATTTCTTATTATATTTCAAAAACTATGGCAAGTTGTGTTATTTCATTCCTTGAATGGGTGTATTTGTAGCACATAAAGAGGAAGATAGCTGTCTTGAGTCCCGAATCTCTCTAGAAGTATATTTCTCAGGCACTTACATGTCTGAGTCTAACTGCATATATTACCTTTACCTATCTTCTGGCTGTTGGAGATAGTACAGCCTTAGTCCATTGGACTTGCATGTAATAAAAGTCAGATTTTATCCCTGGCATCACCAATAACCAGAATTGAGTAGTGTCTTGTTTTTTAAAAAATTCCATTTAGTGTAGCACAGCTATATACAAGATACTGGGCACTGGTACAGCAAACCCTAACAAAAGGACTTTTCAAAAGTTAACCCAATTACCAAATAATGTGATGATAACATTAACTATCGATTGTCTTTTTGAACCCTAAGACAGCAGGAACCTCACATCTCCACTATAGAGCCTCTACTTCCCCCAGTCCTGGAACCATTGGATAGGGCCCACTTTCCCCGTATGCCTCTCCCAATCCATATCAAATAATATTGCATCTGCCGATCACAACCTAATCAACGCAACGATTGCCATCTCAACATGCTTCACTTCAGACTGTGTCCAGAGACTTCACGTGTGGAATGACAACCCTTCAGCTTCATTACTCGGGTGAGACCTTTCCTTTCATAGTATACTCTTAATTCCATCTCAGGTGGTTCACTTTCTAACAAAGTCCCAAAACCTAGATATACACCAGTTTCTGTGAGAGAAAGCATATGTTCACACATATCCATAAATTACTGCAAAATATATACCTGAAAGCAGAAGTACACTAGAGTTTGCAGTGAGTATCCCCCTAACACTTCCTCTCTACTATTCCAAGCTTTGGGTCCATGATTGCTCAACAATTTGTTTGGCTGCATATGTTAACTCTCTTTTCAGTCACCAGGTTCCAGATGTCATCAGGATGTCGGCCAAGCTTCCCTGGACTGAAGACCCCACCAATGTGTCCTGGAGCTCAACTTCCCCAGAGACCCACCCTACTAGGGAAAGAGAGAGGCAGACTGGGAGTATGGACCAACCAGTCAACGCCCATGTTCAGCGGGGAAGCAATTACAGAAGCCAGACCTTCCACCTTCTACAACCAGCAATGACCCTGGGTCCATCCCAGAGGGATAGAGAGTGGGAAAGCTATCAGGGGAGGGGGTGGGATATGGAGATTGGGTGGTGGGAATTGTGTGGAGTTGTACCCCTCCTACCCTATGGTTTTGTTAATTTATCCTTTCTTAAATAAAAATAAAATAAATAAATAAATAAAAATTCCATTTAGTGGGCTGAGTGATAGCATACCCAGTAAAGCATACTTATTATCATGCTCAAGGACTCAGGTTCAAGCCCTTAGTCCTGCAGGGCAGAAGCTTCACAAGCTGTGGAGCAGTGCTGCAAGTGTCTGTCCTTGTCTCTGCCTCTTTCCCTCTCTCTCAGCTGCTTCTCCACATCTCTTACCTTCTATCAGTAGGCAAGAAAAGAGCCAGGTGGTGCTATACCCAGTTGAGCATACATAATATCATGCACAAGAATTCAGGTTTAATCCCTCAGTTCCTACCTGCAGGGTGGAAGCTTCACAAGTGATGAGGCAAGAGTTACAAGTATCTCTCTGTTTCTCTCCTCCATCTCCCCCTCCTCACTCAATTTCTCTTTGTCCTATCAAATAAATAAGAAGAAGGAGGAGGTGGAAGAGAAAAATGAGGAAAAGGAGAAGGAGAATGGGGAAAGGGGGGAGGAAAAATGGCTCCTGAAGGGATGGATTCATTATGTAAAAACCAAACTCCAGTGATAACCTTGGTAACAATCAAAAAAAAATAATAATAAGTAAAGAAAAAGTGGAAAACAGCCACCACAAACCATAAAGCTGTGCAATTGTAGAGTCCCAGAGATAACCTCAGTGGGAAAGTGGGAGAAAAGTATTTTAACCTATTCCCTTTTGGAAAAGGAATCTTTATATGTAAACATAATTTTTTGTGTTTTTAGATAGAAATATCTAAGAGCCTAGAAGTAGTCATTCCTTGATAAAAGATAAATTAAAGAGCAGGTAAAATTGCCCAGACTCAATACTGAATTGAGTAGAGAAAATAGTAAGGACAACTCTGAGATGGTGAAGGATGAAGCCCACAGAAATTCAAGTGTTGGAGAACATGGCTTTCCTTAGTCTCTTTAAATCTGATGAGCTGGCATCAGGAGGTCCTGTCTTCCCTCTGTCTTGTGGTTTTACACCCAGGGTGGGGGTCAAGGGACTTGCCTGCAATTTCAGGCTGATTCAAAACCAGAGCCAAGTCCTCCTTTGTAATTATGTTTTCTTGTAATAGCTCAAAAGCTCCTGGTCCACATTCCAGTTCATGCTTGATTAAGGTAGAAGGACACAAGTCTGTGCTTCTGTTGGTATGACAGTGTCAGGCAGAGAGAAGCTGCTGGCCATGGGAAGGCAGGAACCAGCCTTGCGGTAAAAGCAGTGTTGGCCACCAAGAGAGACAGGAGTGCCCTATGGACTCAGGTGCTTTAAATTTTGAACTAGAGAGGACCCTCTTTAAAAATTAGTTCATTGTGGGCAAGATACATGACTACCATGTACAAAGACCCAAGTTCATATCCCTGCTCCCCACCTGCAGAGGGAAAGCTCTCTGAGTAGTGAAACAGTGCTTAAGATGTTTCTCTTTTCTCTTCCTATCTTCTCCTTCCATTTCAATTTATCTCTGTCTTTATCCAAAATAAATAAACACAACTTAAAAAATCATTTTATTTGGAATTATCTAATCTAAAGGACTGTAAATAAAAAAAGAGTATATAAATGAGCCAGTAGGAAGCCTGAGCTTCACAATAAATGGAGTGTTAGACCTGCAGGCATGAGATTTTGAGTTCAGTCCCTGGCATTGCATGTGCTAGTGCAATTATCTGTTCTGGTTCTCTCTCTTTCTCATTAATGAACTAATAGATTTTGAAAAACAGAAAAATAAATTAACCACTGGCATTCCATAAGGACCACTATACAACTTAGTGACCTGTAAAGAAGGTACAAGCATAATATTTAAGATAGCTTGGGGTGGGACAAAATAAAAGTTGGATCAAATGAAGAAGCTGAGTATTTTTCAATGCCTCATATTAAGAGAGGCATAGGTGAACTTCCAGAGGCATGGTCTTGAAATAGAAGCCACCACAGGGTCAGTAGATCAACTAGATAATGAACAATCACCAGGAATCTCACCAAATTATAACTGAGACTTCTGAAGAAATTCACTTAACCACAGGTAGATGCAGACATGTGTGGCCAATGGATGGAAAAAGGGAGAAAGAGGGACTTTCATGACAGAAGAAGGTGTTTGTGCTGGCAGTCAGTGCCATCTTGGTAGCTATGCAGTAAAGTGCATGATCACTTGTAAGAAGGCTGGGAATTTTTGGCACTTAACTTGTGACCTCAGGGACATCAGGATATTGAACTGCTCACAGGAATTCACCAGTACATTAGGGAAAATTCTGGCCAAGAACTAAAGCTGTGTGGTATGCCCAAGTTGTTGAAGTAGGCTTAAAATAAGCCCAGCTTATTTCTTGAGCACTCAGAAGAAAGCAGATTTCTTATGCTATTCATTTTCAGAGACTGGAGTACAGACCAAAATAAGATAGCAAGACCCTATTTTGCTTACATACACTAATCCAACCCAGTGGCATGCAGTAGAATCACCCCCTCCCCATTTGTAGACACTGTAGCCACATAACCACCTGCTGGCTCAGCAACAGAAACCATGATAAATGTGAAAGACCAGAAGTGTCCAGTCTATGGCAGAGATATGGAAAAAATGCCAGAGATGAAATTTAGAAAATTCATGGGGCAATGCAAGAATCTAAACTTAATGTACAGACACAAATTCATGAAGTCAGAGATCACTTTACCAATTACAAAACACAGGGAAAAAAAAAACAAAAAACCTCTGAACAGAGTCATAAGATGTGAATGACAATTTGAATAGTTGTAGCAGGCCTAGCAAGTAAACTAAGTCAGGCTGAGGAGAGAATATTGGGCCTACAAGATACAATCACCACACTCTGAATTTAAAGCTGTTGGAGAGGTAAAGTTTAGAAAAAAATGAAGCATTTCTGCATGAAATCACATACTTCAACAGAAAGGCAAATATGAGAAGCAGAGAATATATTCAAAGAAATCATAGCAGAATAATTTCTACATTTATTGAATGCTCAAAATATGGACATCCAGGAAGCTGAATGAACATCCAAGTTCCTGATTCCAAAATGATCACCACCAAGTCACATCACAGTGAAATTATTCAAAAGCAAGGGTAAAGAAAAAGTATTGCATGCTGCTAGAGAAAGGAAGAAACTGACATACAGAGATAGAGCCATCAAGCTTTCATCAGATTTCTCATCACAAACCCTAGTGGCAAAGAAGGACTCTGGGGATAGAGGAGAAGAAAGGGACTTGGGGCATGTTTTGACTTCCAGATGCATGATGATGGGAACATACTTACATTGGAGGTGAGAGTGTTTTGCAGACACCTATCACAGAGATATGGGACCCATGTCAAAAACTATACAGCAAACCACGAAACTCCAAGTGAAATGATTAAAAAAGAAAAAGAGGAGTAAGAGCAGAAGGAGAATAAGAATGAGAATGAAAAGAAGGAGGAGAAGGAGGAGAAGGAGGAGAAGAAGGAGGAGAAGGGGAAGAAGAAAGGCATAGAAAGTTCAAAGCTTGGCAATTTTTTCCATTTGAAAGAAAATTTGCTTCATTTGTTTCCTCATATCTGTATGTCAAGAGTATTTGATTTAAAATGCAATCTAGCTTTTTGTCCCAAGATTTGAAGATTATCATTTTCTAAAAACACATTCTTGTTAAACAACAGTACTCTGTTACTGTCTCTTCATTATACTAAATGCCCTTATGATTACTTCTTTTTTTTCTTTTTTGGTTAAAGGCAGAGAAAGAGTAACAAAAATCCTATAGTACTGAAACTTCCTTCAGTGTAGTGGAACCAGGCTTGAACCTGGATCATACACATGGTAAAGCAGTGCACTATATAAATGTGCTATTTTACTGACCCTTGATTATTATTTTATAATGATTTTACTTAATTTATAACTAGATATAAGAATGATTTTTCATGTTGTTGTAAAAGGTATAGTTGTATTTCTTTTTATTATTTATTTATAAAATGGAAATATTGACAAGACCATAGGATAAGAGGGATTACAATTCATATATATATATATATATATATATGCATTATATATATATATATATACATATATGGCTGATGGGTTCATTGAGTCCATCTAATCATCAATAAAAAGTATTTAATCTGCAAAGTAATGATGGCTTTAAGGCAAATGCCAAGAGACAATGCCTATGGAAGTCCACAAATGCCTTCCACATAATAAACATACTCAATTAAATCACATGCTTAGGAACCAGGTAGTGGCAGTACCCAGAAAAGTGCACACATTACCATGGATGAGGACCTGGGTTTAAGACACCATCTATCCTCACTAGCAAGGGTGAGGCTTCAAGTTGTGGCATTGTAAAAAAACAAACAAACAAACAAACAAAAAAAACCTACAATAGTCATGGACCCCTACAAACATGCTCAGAATGAACTTCCAACTTCTTCCCACCCTAATATCTGAATTCTCATATGCTCTACTCCTACTTTTTGTGTCCTGTTCATTAATCATTTTGTCCCACTTTGTATCTTGCCACCTTTCAGCCACCAAGTTGCAAACACTGTCAGGATTCCATCCTGAATTCCTTGGACAGACAACCTTACCAATGTGTCCTGGAAGCTCATAGCTTCAGAGCCCTACCCCACTAGGGAAAGATAGAAGCAGGATCAGGGTATGAATCTACTTGCCAGCATTCATGTCCAGTGAAGAAGCAAGTACAGAAGCCAGAAGTCCCACTTTCTGTACCCCATAAGGAATTTTGGTTCATACTCCCAGTAGGGGAGATAGGATAGGGAGAAGATGACCATAGGGCTCTGAACTCTAACTCCATCAGGAACCAGAAAGAGAAGAGGAAAAAGGGAGGGACATTTGGATATAGTAGTAGGTGTATATGTGACTTGGAAAGGAAGAAAAGATGAGACCTTAAAAAAAAAGCTAAATATATACAAATATAAACAGATACTTGTAGAAATAATAGTTAACCAATATCTGCAACCTTGCTGTAGCTTACAATGGAGGGATCAGATCCAGAACTCTGGTGGTGGGAATGGTGCAGTGTGTACTCCTATTATCTTGTAATTTTGTAAATCAATATTAAATCACTAAAAAAAAAAGAAAATGAAAAGTTACAGCATTGTGCTGCTGGTCTCTCTCTCTCTCTTTCTCTCTCTCTCTCTCCTTTTCACTCTGTCTTACCCTCTATTAAAAAAATGTGCAGCAGTTGTCTCTCTGTTCCCATGTACATGCAAAAATCATTCCAGAGATCTGAAGTCCTGACAATGATTAATTAACTAATGAATTAATTAATTGCAGAGTAGAAATCCTTGACCAGACCCCAAGTCTCAGTAATAATATTGGGGAAAAAAATGTTCTTGGACCAATACCAGTATTTGACAGAACTTATCTATGTGGTAGGTAATTTCCAGAGATGAATTGTACAAAATAACATTTCATGAGCAGAGCCAGCCCTGCACTGACACTTTCTTCAGTGCCATTGCACCGCCAAAGGGTCTCCCAGGGCAGGAGCACTCCCTGGTGAGCTGCCACCTCACCTGCCTCTGCAATCTTTCAGTGACAGAAAATGGTAATGATGCACATTTTACAACATCTAAAGAAAGAATATGTTGTTTTATTTTAGGGAAAGAAAAAAAACCTAACTTGATATTGATGTGGAAATTGAGGCAACTTCTTACTTAGTCTGACACCTTTGCTCTTTAATGTATTTATTCATTAATAGTGTGACTACTGGTGTCTTCATTTTATAACTATACTTTCATTGTTTTCTATTCATTGTTCTTATGTCTCCTTTTTTGATTTCCTTAGATCTAGTGAATAATTTTTAAGACCTATTTTTTCTATTAATGAGTGTATTGTTTTGACACATGAGATGCTAGGGAGGGAGCTCAGAACCCTAGGCTTGCTCAGAAACCTAAGTCTTGAACTCTCTATAATACGTGTGTGTGTGTGTGTGTGTGTGTGTGTCTTTTATACTCTGCCTTTCCTAAAGCTAGTCATCTAAAGTTAAAAAAAAAAGTTAAAGTATCAATGTTCTGCTTAAATTTAAAACTCAACAAAGGAGCTAAGTGGTGGTGCACTCGGTTGAGCACACGTTATCACGCACAAGGACCTGGGTTCAAGTCCCCAGTCCCCACCTGCAGCAGGGGAAGTTTCATAAGTGGCAAAGCAGGTCTACAGGTGTCTCTCCATTCATTTCTCCAATCTCCTCCTTTCATTTCAGTTTCTCTCTGTCTCTATCCAATAAGTTACTTAATTAATTAAATTAAAAATAAATAGCAAAAGTAGATAAGTCACATACCCACAATAAAATTAAAAAAAAAAAAGATGGGCATGCCAAAGTTCACTGCAGCTTTTCTCATAATATATATATATCTACTAATATATATATTACTGAATCAAAGACAACCTAAAAAAGGTGTTCCACTGCTCACAAAGCATCCCCCCCCCCCCCGACTAGGGACTAAGACCCTTGTGCATCGTAATGTGTGTGCTATACCAGATACACCACACCATCATCCAACTTCTTATTGGAGTCTTGTATTATATGTATTAAAGCAAAACATTTTATTCTTAATTTAAACTGCATTAACTTTTGAACTTATCTTTATTTACAGCAGAATTTATCAATTCAATAAAATGTCTTTTCTCTCCCATCATTTGTTGACTTTTTTGTAATCTCTGGAGTAATTTACCTTCTCCTTTATTTATTTATTGGATAGAGATAGCCAGAAATGGAGAGGGAAGGGGGAGATAGAGTGGGAGAGAGACAGAGAGACACTTACAACACTGCTTTACCTTACAAAGCTTTCTCCCTGCAGGTGGGGACCAGAGGCTCAGACCTGGGTCCTTGTGTATTATAACATGTGCACTCAACCAGGTACACCACCACCCAGATTCCTATTAGAGATTTTGTAAACAAAAGTAGAACAAAAGATATATGCACCGTTTAAGATGAGGTCCCACTTGTGTTCATTGAAGTGTATTACCTTTCAATGATGTAAAAGCAAAAAAGTACATTTAGAAATTGTTCACAGTCAACAATTTGTTTGGTTTTGTATGTTAACTCCCTTTTCAACCTCCAGGTTCCAAATGCTAGCATGATGCCTACCAGACTTCCCAGGACAGACAATCCCACCAATGTGTCCTGGAACTCCAATTCCCCAGAGCCCCACCCTACTAGGGAAAGAGAGAGGCAGGCTGGGAATATAGATCGATCAGTCAACGCCCATGTTCAGCAGGGAAGCAATTACAGAAGCCAGACCTTCTACCTTCTGCATCCCACAATGACCTTGGGTCCATATTCCCAGAAGGATAAAGAATAGGAAAGCTATCAGGGGAGGGGATTAGATACAGAGTTCTGGTGGTGGGAATTCTGTGAAGTTGTACCCCTCTTATCCTATGGTTTTGTCAATGATTCCCATTTTTTAATTTTTTAAAATATTTATTAGCTGGATAGAGACAGTCAGAAATTGAGAGGGAAGGGCATGATAGAAAAGGAGAGAGACAGAGAGACACCTGCAGCACTGCTTCACCACTTGTGAAGCTTTCCCTCTGCAGGTGGGGGCCAAGGGTTCAAACTTGGGTCCTTGTGCACTGTGAAATGTGTGCTTAGCCAGGTGCACCACCACCTGGCCCCTAATGTTTCCTTTTTATAAATAAAAATTTTTTAAATAAGAAACAATAGGGAAAAAAATTGTTCACATAGCTATCATTACACCTTACTAGAGTTAAAGCTTATTTTAACCTCTGATCTTTAATTTTCATGTTTTTAAAATACGTTTTAAATTTTTCATGTGACATGAGATAGTGTACCATTTTCCTTCAGCATTCCACTTTCTGGATGATAGATTACTAAAATGCAATAAAGGTTACTTCTCTTTTTTCAAAAATATATGTTTTATTTTAGAAACTCTCAAAAATGTGCTGTTCATATGTCAGTTCACTTGCATCATGCCTGAGGAAATGTAAAAGAATCATTTTCTAAATGATATATATAGTCAATGTATATTATATATACATATTTAAAGTGTCCTTTAAATAGACATGTCATATATATACATATATCTGTAAGAATATATATAGGATAACATGCATATATCTAAAGTTGTCTTTTCTCCTACCATTTCATTATAATCTATAAATATGCTGCTTTTTCACTAATTTAACATCTTAATGAGAAAATTAGGGAGGAAAATGAAGAAAACATATATCAGCCACCACCTTGAAGCATATCATTGGCAGACCGTAGAATAAGAATACAAGGATTTGTGGACCCTGGTGTCTGAAACCAGCCATTAGCAAACCCAGGTCCTCCATCCCCAGAGAATCACTTGAAGGGGAGGGAATGGTCACAGGGTGAGAGTTCCAAGGATCTCAGAAGTGACACTCTGTGTCTTTGGTGTCTTTGGTGGCATCATTAACTCACAAGCCACAACATTTTGTGCTTCCAATGTGGTTCGATATTCAAGCAGAAATCTGCAAATGAGTACCTTCGTATTTTAAAACCCTGTGCTTAGCCCAGTGAAGGTGTGGCCTCACCACATTTCTCTTTAGAGAACTAAACTTTAAAGAGCAAAGGGCTGGAACATTTAGATATTGCTCTACAAATAGGTAGAAGCTTCTTTCCTCTTCTTGTCTTTCCCCCTGCAAATATTATTTTCATAGCTTAGTAAAATAGGTGCTACTTTTTCTCCCATTTGTATGTGAAGGCTGTCTGTAGTGGTTGTTTTAACAACCCAGGAGTATTTGCAGGTCTCCACGCTGGAGCTCTTCTAAAGAGAAGCCACAGCTCCTGAAATAAGCAAAGCAAACACAGCAAAGTAAACCAAAGGGGGTGTTTTTTAGATGCCAGGTAGTGAGGGTACTGGTGAAATAATGTCTGGCTCTAACCCCTGCCTTTAGAATGTAAATAGAGTGATATATTTCTGCTGGATAATTTATTTGCTTTGTGCCCTTTGACTATCAAGTGGAAGTTCAGAAGGGGAGACTGAAAGAGAGACCCAAAGTTCTGGAAGACATCTCCTGCTACATGGGGTGATCATGCTCTCTGCCCTTTCTTCTAGTCCTCTTGGGAATCTGAGTGGTGATATTATCTCTTTCATTTGGGTTTCTCCCTACCTCCAGTCCTGTTCTTTCTGAGTGGCCAGAGACTCTGGAGCTTCTGCTATTATCACCATCTTTCTAAAGACTAATTATGAGTCTTTCACTCATTCATTTATTTATTCCCTTAACAAGTGACACCACCCAATCCAGACTTCCCCATCAAGAGTGGTTTTTGTTGGATGGTCACGTGTAGCCCCCTTACCAATCAGTAATGAATAGGTTTTCCAGGACATTTCCTCTGTTAATTTGTCCTCACTAGTCGTTTTTCAGATGGTAGCAAGACCCATGTTCTGACTATCCAGGGTCCCTCCTGCTAACATCACCATCTAGGTGGTCAGCTGAGCAAGACTGGCTGAACCAGTCAAGCATTGCCAAGAAGAAGCCTCTCCATCTCTAAACTCATTGCTCAGAACTTTCTCCTGTACTTTGTCTTGGGACAAAGAAACAAGGAAACAAATATGGAAATCAGAGTTGGAGTTAAGACCCTGTTGTCTGTTCCTAAACACCCCTCTGCTAGTGGGAGCCACGTACCCAAGGCTTTGTCAGGCAGTACCAGTGTCCTTTTTTTTTATTTTTCAACATCACTTAATGTACTTTTGTTACGTAGAACAATTTTTAGAAACATTTAGAGTCATTTTAAGTATGTATTCCTGTTTATTAAGCAATTTTTCCTGCTTTATATCTTACCACCTTTCAGCCACCAAGTTGCAGATGCTACCATCATGCCATCCAGACCTCCCTGAGCAGATGATCTCACCAATGTATACTGGAACCTCACCTTTCCAGAGCCCTGCCTCATTAGGGAAAAGATAGAAACAGATTGGGGATATGGATCAACCTGCCAACGTCCATGTCCAACAGAGATGCAATCTTCATTTATTTATTGGATAAAGACAGTGAGAAATTGAGAGAGAAGGTGGTAGGAGAGAGAGAGAGAGAGAGAGAGAACCCACAGCACTGCTTCATCACCTGCAAAGCTTTCCCCCTGCAGGTAGGGACTGGGGGCTCGAACCCTAGCCCTTGCTCATTGTAACATGTGTGCTCAATCAGATATGCCACCACCTGCCCCTCCGTCTTTTTTTCTATTTTATTTGATAGCGCAGAGAGAAATTGAAAAGGGAATTGAAAGGGGAAGGGGAGATAGAGAGAGACAGAGAGATACCTGCAGACCTGCTTCAGCATTTGTTATCATTGTTCTGGTTCTGCTACCAAGTTGCAGATGCTACCATGACACCATCCTGATTTCCCTGGACAGACAACCTTACCAATATGACCCAGAAGCTCACCTCTCCAAGAAATAAATAGGCTGGGGATATGGATCGACCTGCCAATATCAATTTTCAGTGGAGAAGCAATTACAGAAGCCAGACCTTCCACCTTCTGCACCCCATAAAGAATTTTGATCCATGCTCCCAGAGGGATAAAGAATAGGGAAGCTTCTAATGAAGGGGATGGGACATGGAACTCTGGTGGTGGAAATTGCATGGAGTTATACCCCTGTTACCTTAGAATGTTGTTAATCATTATTAAATCACTAATAAAAATTACGTATATATTACACATAAGCATGTAAACCATAACAAATATATACTAGAAATATATGTACCATATATTGCAAACTCCATGATTCACACTTACATGCATGCTCACTTATAGAAATCAGACACTTTTCTAAAATTCTTTACAAAAAATAGATCTAAAGAGCAATTAATATTTTGATTAGTTTTACATTTTACAGTTCTTTCCAACTAGATGGTGGCTAATCTGGTAAAGTGCAGATGTTACTTTGTGTGAAAATGCAGGTTCAAGCCTTTGGTCTCCACCTGCTGGTATGTGTGTGTGTGGTGAGGAGGGTTGAACTTCACAAACAATGAAGCAATGCTGTAGGTGTCTCTCTTTTTATCTCTCTCACTCTCTCTATTTCTATGTCTTTCATCCTCTATTAGAGGGGAACAATATGAATGCCAGGAACAATAGACTGATATGTAAACATAGTCATATCGCTTGCCCATGCCCATAGAAACAATCATAGAGGCTACCTTCAGCATCTCATAAACAATTTTGGTCCACACTCTCAGTGGAGGAGAAATGTTAGGGGAGGATGACCAGAGGGCTCTGAAACCCAATTCCATCAGGACTTAGGGAAAGAAGAGGAAAAAAGGAAGGACATCAGGGAGTAATAATAGGTATAAGTGTGATTTATAAAGGAAGAGAAGGCAGGACCATAGGAAACTATGGGCAAAAATATAGACAGATAGCTATAGAAATAATAGTCAACCCATACCTGTGACCTTGGGAGAACTATTGCTGTTTCCAATAGAGGGAATTCTTCTTCTTCTAGCGTTTGCCCTTCTTCCATAGCCAGTCAACAGCGTCAGGTTGAAAGCTGTCAGGAGCTGCTTGTTGCTGGCTTTGAAAGTGACTGGGATCCATGTGGATTCAGTTGGCTAAGAAGGATCGTCAGTTTCCCCAATGAATGGGTACTCACGGGATGCACCACAAGAAGGTCGATCCAATGGCGGGAATGAAGACACAGAACTCTGGTGGTAGAGATGGTGTGAAATTGTACCCGTGATCGTGTAATTTTGTAAACCATTAATTTAAAAAGATTTTTAATGGAATTCCACAGAGGACCTAAAGTCTTTCCTTAAAATCTCCTATTCTATGAAAAAAAATTTTTGTTGAAAGGGAAGAATAGAATTTGGGAAGGTAATTTAGACACTTTGACCTCTCTAGTTAATATTATATATACAAACTATGCTACATAGACAAAAAATTTCTGTTAATTTCTTTAGCAAGTATTCTTCAGGATCCAGTTCAACTTGATTGACCTGGTTGATTCATTATAGAAGTTTGAGGTAAAACAGGATCATTGATATCCTTAATTTGTTCTCAAAATTAATGTGGGATGAAAATATTATTTTTTATTTTAGTCTCCAGACCAGTATCAATTTTAATGAGAGAGAGATACAGAGAGACAGAGTCAGAGATGGTGTATGGGATTGAACCTGGGACTTTGGAGCCTTGGGCATGAAAATCTTTTGCAAAACCATTATGCTATCTCCCCAGGCCTAAACTCTGTGGCATTTCATATATTCATGGTATTTGCCACCATCACCTCTCCTAATCCCAGACACATTTCCATCATCCCCACAAGGGGATGGCCAAACCACTAGGTGTTGGTATTCTTCGTGTTGGTTGGCCCCCTTCCCCCTACCTCTGAGAGAAATGGTTTGGCCCTTGCTAGTTTCCTGCACCTCTTTCTCCCTGCCCCATATGCTAAGGACGTCCAGAGTCCCAGCAGCAGCGGCAGAGGAAGAATGATAGGGAAGCACACGGTGTGGTGATTTGCCTGTTCGTGAATAAAGATTAAACTGCAGCCTCTCAGCCCAGTCATGTGTCCTCGAGTCTCTGTCTCTGTCTACCACCGCGACGCTAGCCTGGCCAGCTGAAGCCCCCGAATTTTAACAACAACTAGGCACTTTATACTATTTTGCATAACTGCTATGTCTCCTTTCTTTTTTCTTTTTTCAGTTGTAGAAATTCAGGATACAATGGGGTTTCAAAAAAAAATCAGAAAAAGAAGAGGAGGCAGATGAGTCTGCAACTGTGAGCATGATCTAGAATTGTTCATGGGTGAGTGTACTGCTGTGCTCTGCATACAGTCGGAATTTCTCTTGCAAGGCTTACATGTAAGCTTTGGTCTTACAGTTAAAAAGATATTTGTTGGCCTGGGGGAGACATAATGGTCATGCAAAAAGACTTTCATGTCTGAGGCTCCATAGTCCTAGGCTCATTCCCCATCACCATCATAAATTAGAGCTGAGCAGTGTTCTAGTAAAAAAAAAATGTTATACATAAGAATGATTCTCCATTTTTGCATTATGCATCTTCCATGATATATGTTACCATCACCATCATAAATTAGAGCTGAGCAGTGTTCTAGTAAAAAAAAAAGTTATACATAAGAATGATTCTCCATTTTTGCATTATGCATTTTGCATGATATATGTTAGTTAACTGCAGCCTTTTTGTCTTACACTTTTATGACTTACACTCATAAGCTGCCCCTCCTGCCCCAACACATAGTGCTCCCTCCTTCATAACAGCTTAGTATGCATCTCACCACTCAGTCATTTACTATACAAATTAACATAGTAATAATAATAGCTTACCCTGCTTTTCTTTTACAAAGAATTATTACAGAAGAAATGCCTATTTAACACCTATATAAAATATTTGTATCAATAATAAATACTTCGTGGATATCACCTTATTTTTTGTGACTTTTACTTTAAAACAATTGGTATTAAATAATTACTTTCATTAGTAGTAACAGTTTACAAGACCATTAAGATTGCTAGGGTATGGTTCCATACCAAGCCCCCACCACAATTCTGTGTCCCCCCACTCCATCCCCTACTCTCTTCTCCACCCAAGGACAATCATCATAGTTTTCACTAAGTGTTAGTGACAACTTAACTAACCCTCTCCCACAAACTCATGTATTTCAATTCTTTATGTTGCACATATGAGCAAAGCCATCCCATTTGCTACTAGTTATAAACTAGTAATAGACCTTGAACACTCTCTCTCTCAGAGAGAGAGAGAGGAAGAGAGGGATAGAGGGAGAGAAAGAGATTTTCACCTGCATTATAGGGCTCAGTGTCTTTGTACCTGAGTCATTGCGAGGCTCAATGTCTTCATGATGAATTCACCCCTCCCAACAGCCATTTTCCCCTTTTTTATTTTTTCGTTTCTTTTAACAAGTAAATTGAAAGGGGAAGAGGGAGATATACAGATAGATAGGTGATAGATAGGTGATAGATAGATAGATAGATAGATAGATAGATAGATATAGGCCTGCAGCACTATCTCACCACCTGTGAAGCTCTGCAGATGAGAACCAAGGACTTGAAACCTGGGTCTTTATGCATGGTAACATGTGCACCCTAATAGGTTTGTCACCACCTGGCTCCTTCCCATGCTCATATTAATAAAATTACAACAGGCTTTCATTCACTTATTTATTTATTTTAAAGGGATGGGAAAAGAGCTATAAAGAGTGGAAAGAAAGTCAAAGAGAAAGAAAGCAAAATACCATAGCACTGCTCCACTATTTGATGAGTCCTCCTGTAGTCAGGACTCAGGTCACAGGCATTATTAGGCATGGCATGAACCCTGTGAGTAGATTCCCATATGCAGGCCATTATGTGATGCTGACATCCTCCTTTTCGCGGAATAGAACAAGAGATTAAAGTGACTGGATGATAATGTAAGTCTTTGACTGTTTTCAGGGGCCAGTACACAATGGGAAAATGTAAACACCCTTGTACAATTGGGTCCATTAATTTTTTTTTCATGAAGAGTGGGGGCCAGGTAGTGGTCAACCTGACAGAGTGCAAACACTGCCATGTACAAAGACCCGATTTTGAACACCTGGTCCACACCAGGTAGGAAGCTTCACAAGTAGTGGAGCAATGCTACTGGTATCTCCCCTTCTCTTTCTTTCTATCTCTCACACTCAATCAGAAAGAAAGAAAAAAGAAATTTTTAAATGGAAGCTGGAAGTGTGGAGTAGTTCAGGAATTAAGCCCTGGAAATAACTTTGTTAGAAAAAAAAATTACCCATGATGCTGATCCTTGTCATATGGACATCTAAATATCTAAGTTGCTATTAGTGAAGCTTAGCTAGGAGAACACAGGAGAATTAAATGAGCCTGCTAACTCAGACGTACTCTCTGGTGACTGGCCAACACCACCTCTTACTCATCATCAATCCAGCTTCTAAATGGACAAGAAGTTAACAATGCACAAACATAATTATGTAGAAAGCAACACTAACTGACGATATATCTTAATCATGTGCCACAAAAGAAAACTTTGAGGAAAGTCCCTGAAATCTCCTCTTTCTTGTTTTATTTATTTATTTCAATTTTTTTTTTTTTGGCATATTCTGCTCTTTCTTAACTTGTGCAAATGGATTTGCTGCTGAGTCTGGAGGCCAGCTGTTCCAGAAGAGTGTCCCATTCCTTCTCCACATTCTGGGAAGAGCCCCGCCATCTACCACACACAAGAACCCACACCAAGCTAGAGCTGGACGTCAACCCCTCACTAAAGAGCTTGCCCTCAGCGATGAGACGCAGCTTGGCCTTCAAGGCAAGCCCATTCTTGGCTCTTCTTCTGAGAAGGCACAAGTGAAGGACACAATTAGTGCCACCAATAATGGGTTATGTTTATTTTTTCATGGTGGGGACACCCAACTTTTGGGACTAAGTTCTGAGGCTGTGTTTGAGAGGCCACCCAATGGTTTCATTCTTTTCTATCTCTGTTGTCTTGGAGGAATTAAAAAAAAATTAAAATGCTAGGTTTATAACATGCTGAAAATAGAGCATGTTCCAAAGAGGATAAATACAGCTATGTGATACACCAATTGTGCACAGAACATCCCAGTTCCTCACACTGAAAAAATGAGTAGTATTGGTATACGGTGAATAGTTGAAGGCACAGATGTGAGATCTACAGAAGCCATGTTGTTATTATTAAGAGCCGTGTACTTCAGTGAGTCAGGGGAAAAAATGAAGAATTAAAATTTTCATAACAATCATTAGCTAATGGGTGAGAAGAAACACAGCTTGAGAGTCAGTGAAATACACACTTCTACAAAGTGAGTAGTCACAGAGTGAAAACTACAGAGTAGATTTACTTGGAATTTGAGAATAAGACTATTCATATCCAAGGGTTATATGATTTTATTTTTAATATGACTTAAAAATTTCAGCTTAACAGGTGATTTGGAAAAGTCAGCATTTAAATGGGCTGATAATATCCAAGTGATGCAGTTTATATAATGACTATTATTCACTAAGTGATTTTGGTGCATGTATTCCTGACACAGAGAAAGGGTTTTCTGCACTTACATCAATCTTCTTATAAACATTGTTTCCCCCAATAAAGTGATCTGGGTGAAACAAAGAAAAGAACAATTTAAGTTATGCCTAACTTAAAATGTTTAGAGTTGTCATTAGAGCAACTACAGAAGTGTTCACTATGTCCCATCAGTGTCTGAAATAAGAATCCAGTGACATTCAGGTTGATATGGATGGTACTTATAAACAACAACAACAACATCACAGCAGATTAACACACTGAAAAAGTGTCTTAATAGTGTTATCACAGGGGGAAAAGCTCTCAGAATTATTAGGAGTGGCATAGTTATTTTCTTAGTGAGTCTGCAATTTTTAAACATGGCAAGTACTAATACTAGGCTTAAAAGTTATAAAGATAATTAAGTTTGTCACTGTTTATTTATTGGGCCACATTCTAAAAGGTATAGTGATAAACAAAGCCATATAAAAAAGAGAAATGTGTGAGAGGATAGAAAAATATTTGAAGAGGTAATTGCCAAAAATTTTCAAAAAATAATTGGAGATATCAAACTACAAGCTCACGAAGCTTATAAGATGCCAAGTAAGTATACCAAATAGCCAAGAAGAAAACATGCCTAGACACATGTGTTTAAATTGTTGAAACCAAAGAAAAAATATTGAAGGCAGCAAAATTTAAAAAGGGGGTCTGGGAGGCTGTGGCATACCCAGTTAAGCACACGTAGTACTGTGCACAATGACTCTCTCAAGGACTCAGGTTTGAGCCACTGCTGCCCACCTGAGGGGGAGGGGGGCACACATCACAAGTGTTAAAGCAGGTCTGCAGGTGTCTACCTTTATCTCTCCCTTTCTTTCCCTCTCCCCTGTCAATTTCTTTCTGTCCTATGGAATAAAATGGGAAGAAAAAAATGTAAAGCGAAAAAATGGCTACCAAGAGTGGTGGGTTTGCAGTGCTGGCACGGAGCTCCAGCAATAACCCTGGAGGCAAATGAAAAAAAAAAACAAGAAGAAAGGGGAAAAACAAACAAACAAACATGTAGGCTGTAAGTTTTTCAAAAAAGGAAAAAATTTACTTTTTCAAAAATGTTTGGGTTCACAAGTAGAACCTGAACTGGAACTGGCGTATTGCACCAAAGTAAAAGACTCTGGGGTGGGTGGGAGGGAAGAATACAGGTCCAAGAAGGATGACAGAGGTCCTAGTGGGGGTTGTATTGTTATATGGAAAACTGGGAAATGATATGCATGTACAAAGTTTTGTATTTACTGTTGAATTAAAACATTAATTCCCCAATAAAGAAATTAAAAAAAAAAGTCTCAAAAATATTCATGGTGAGAAAACACAAGTAGAACCTGAACTAGAGTTGGTGTATTGCACCAAAGTAAAAGACTCTGGTTTGGTGGGGGGTGGGGGTGGGGGGGGTGCAGGGGGCATACAGGTCCTGGAAAAGGATTATAGATGTCCTAGTGGGGATTGTATTGTAATGTGGAAAACTGAGAAATGTTATGCATGTATAAACGATTGTATTTACTGT
This sequence comes from Erinaceus europaeus, assembly GCF_950295315.1. Classification (NCBI taxonomy): domain Eukaryota; kingdom Metazoa; phylum Chordata; class Mammalia; order Eulipotyphla; family Erinaceidae; genus Erinaceus; species Erinaceus europaeus. The sequence goes on along the minus strand of NC_080164.1, from coordinate 117,551,799 downwards.
TGACTGTAAAACATTAATTCCCCAATAAAGAAATTTAAAAAAATGTTTGGGTTCAGTTTGCCTCTTTTCTCATTTTTACTCTCTATGTCATTAGTGTTTCCTCTCTTTAAGTCTTTTCAATCATACTATATTTATATAATGATTTCATGTCTTTCCTTTTTGTTTCCCCGAGTTCGGCAAGATTACATCAGCAACATGCCACTTTTCACAGGGTCTTTTGCACTATAGTTTATATCTTACCCCATAATGGAATTACTTGATTAGATCTGTTCAAATGTACAACAAAATGTTTGCTCCCATATTTAACTTTTCTATGGCAATAGTTTTCAGATAGTGTTCATCTATTCTTTCCTTTCATTTTACATCTTTTCTTTCTCTTGTAAAATCTTTCTATCTATATTATGTGCTACTCCTTTTCAATGATATGCTATTAATTGTTTTGTTAGTTTCCTTAACTAGCTCTTTAAAGGAATTTTATGGGGAAGGTAAAAGCTAAGCTCTAGTTCCATGCTATTTGGTATTAATTTAGTGACTTGGGGAATTTGTGAGAATTTATGTAGTCTTTTTAATTTCCTTAAAGATTGAAATAGGCATTTTTTTCCTTCATAATTTGTCTGTTATATTTTCCCCTATTGCTATACAGAAGTACTGCTTTCTAGAAACATGGTTTGTGTCTGTGACATTTAATTCAGCCATACTTGTTCCACTTTTAGAATTAAGTAGATAGAGTCTCCAGTTTTCAACTGTAGCCCACCTCTAATTCCTATATCCTTTCAGACAAAAAATATGGTTTTTGTACTTTGTGCTGTTCATCTGAATTTTGTACAACACCAAATGTATAAGTTTCTGATGACATTTAGAACAGATAGAATCTTTCCTCAGTACTCTCTGTACTTTCTTATCTTCTCCCACTTTACTCCTACTATTATTTCTTATTATTTCTTATTGTTTTGTTTCTTTGGGATTTTTTTTTTTTTTGCTAAGGAGAGAATTCTGATTTCATATTAATATATTCAATTGAAATTTCTTAAATGTACTCTAACTTTCTTGAGACACTAAAAAAATGGCAGTCCAATAAGATAAGGAAGGATAAGAGCAGAGCACAGAGATAAGACTATTTGCTATGTACCATCTACTCAAGTCATATGTGACATAAAACACTGAGCCAGCCACACTGCAGCTTGCACTCTAGTTATCGATATGGAAATTAGTAAGATCTGACAGATGTGGTTTCAAGTGATGCAAGGGTCCAGGAGAAATATTCCATTCACATCTTCGAATGGAATTGTTTTCACTCTCAGGTTCTATAAATTTTTTGTTTTGTTTCGTTGCTTTAGAAATTCAACCACAGTGGCCTTCAAAACTCTGGGTAGAAATTGTTTCTTTGAGGGAAATGTGGAAATGTATATTCTATGCATTTGCCAAGACTGGTTTGCGGCTGGCCAGATATTCAAGAGAAGGTTCGCACAGCCCACACTTACTTTTCTATAGGACACCACAAAGTTAATGAGTTATCTTTTTCTTTGTGGGAGTTTATTTTTTACTTAGAAAAAAAAAATCAAAACAGAGTCTTCCTTATTGGATGAAAGAAAAAAGTGGATCTGACCTAATAAAAGGAAAGCTAATATGCCTTAAAATCAAGAGCTAAGTGGGTGGAGGTATAACATAATGGTTATGCAAAGAGACTATCATGCCTGAGGCTCTCAAGTCCCAAATTCAATCCCTCACACCACCATAAGCCAGAGCTGAGCAGTGCTCTGGTAAACAAACAAACAAACAAACAACAACAACAAAACTAAACGGGGACGGGGTGGGGGGAAGTCAGGCAGTGCAGTGGGTTAAACGCATGTGGCACTAAGTGCAAGGACCAGCTTAAGGATCCCAGTTCGAGCCCCGGCTCTCTACCTGCAGGGGAGTCGCTTCACAGGTGGTGAAGCAGGTCTGCAGGTGTCTGCCTTTTTCTACCCCTCTGTCTTCCCCTCCTTTCTCCATTTCTCTCTGTCCTATTAAACAACACCACCATCAATAACAACTACAATAATAACAACAATAACAATAAAAACCAACAAGGGCAGCAAAAGGGAAAATAAATAAATAAAATATTTTAAAAATCAAGAGCTAAGTTTGGCTATGATCTTAGTCAGTGTTAGCTATTTCTAAAAATATGCCAAATATTAGTTATGTGTTTTCTCCCCTAAAGATAGCCACTGATACAGAAAGACAAAATCTGGGCTGGCTGATGGTACACTCAGCTGAGTGCACATGTTATTATATGCAAGGACCCAGGTTCAAGTCTTCACCCCCCAGGGGTGAAGGAGGTGGCTTCTCTCTCTCCCTCTTTCTCTCCCTGGCCTTCTCTCTCTTCCTATTTCCCCTTCCCATCTCCATTTCTCTCTGTCTCTATCCATACGTGCATAAATAAATTTAAAAAATTTAAAAAGATAATCACTGATGTGTTAACTGGTTTATTTTTAAGATATGGGGAGTCAGGCAGTAGCACAGCAGGTTAAGCACACGTGGCGCAAAGCGTAAGGACAGGCCTAAGGATCCCGGTTCCATCCCCCAGCTCCCCACCTGCAGGGGAGCCGCTTCACAGGTGGTAAAGCAGGTCTGCAGGTATCTATCTTTCTCTCCCCCTCTGTCTTTCCCTCCTCTCTCTATTTCTCTCTATCCTATCTAACAACAATGACATCAGTAACATCAACAATAATAACTACAACAACAATAAAAACAACAAGGGCAACAAAAAGGGAATAAATAAATATTTTAAAAAATTAAAAAGATATATTTTTAAGATATACGGTGTGGCCTCTGAGCAACATCTGCTTGAACACACATGTTAACATACACAAGGAACTGGTTCCCTTGTTCCCTACCTGTAGGGTGAAAGTTTCAAATGAATGCTGCAGATATTTTTCTTTATTCCCCTCAGTCTCCTCTCTCCCCTCTCAAGTTCTCTCTGTCCTGTCTAAAGAAAGAGAGAAGGAAAGAAAGGAAGAAACAGAAGAAGAAAGAAGTAGGGGGGGAAAGGCGAAAGAAGAAAAAAAAAAAAAGCCACTAGGCGTGGTGCAGGTACCAAGCACCGGCAATAACCTTGGCAGCAATAATAAACCAATAAATATATCATAGATATCATGCCCCTCCCTGATATAGATTACAGCAATACTATTATGTTGAAATACAATTTTTGTCAGTAGTCATCTTATTTCAAAAGCATGTTCAGATTTTAGGAAGAGTTGTTGAGAAATCATGTGAAGGTGTTTTCCCCTCTCAAATAGAGACTGAAAAAAACTGGCATGGTGAGGTCATTCACAGGTGGCACCATCAATGTGTGAGACCCTAGGTTCTTTCCCCAGCACCAAATAAAATAAAGAAATATGGCATTTAGGGAAGAGGTCACCTGCATATAAGTTGCTGAAACCGTAATAGTTGATGAGATTTCCTAGAAGAGTATGAAGTGTGCAAATAATATAAATTACCAAAAATCAGATGAAACTTCAATATATAATACATAGATACAGACACTTAAAATATATTCAGACATGCGTGTATTTATATATATATATGTATATATATATATGTACATTTATAATACATATAAGGAGAGTGATAAATCATGTTTTTCTTTGGAATATCATTGAAGTATGACATATAGCATATATGCAGAATATAATATACATCATCTTACAGAATATAATAGATTAAATTACATACAGTATCATCAAAAGAAAAATGTTGCGGAGGCATGAGACCGAGATGTCTTCCTCATCGTGTTTGGTTCACCACTGTGTGTTCCACAAAGAACTGGGGAGGCTGTGGTCAGGCATTATGTATTTTATGCAGGAAAATGAAAGCATGTACACAGACATGCATGAGTCATTCAGGTATAATGGTGACTAGTTGGCAAAGCTGGGCTCCTTTATTCTGACCTGTCCACCTGGAATGACATTTTCACTGATCTGTTAAGGGACCCGATTCTTCTGTTGGTCCTGACCTCCAGGGGAGACTTCCTAAGGTCTTTTTTTTTTTTCACATAATGAAAAATAATTCAATTTTTATTTAAATAGCAAGCGTTTAGCCAAGATGACACTTATAAACAACTTAATTTTTATCATAAGAATGATTTTTTTTCTTATATATATGTTTTAATTTTGGTAGGAGAGTGGGAGAGATAATAGTAGAGAGGGAGATAGATAGCTAGACCAGAGCAAAAGTCAGAGGTAGATTCCATTTTCCTACTGATGAAAGTCATGAACTTCTGTGACTAAGAGAAAAGTATAACTGTCAAGCTCAGAGACACCTGGAAATAAAAGGGACGGTTATCATAAAAATAAGCACCTGTACACTGTACTTATTGTATTGAAAGAGCAATAGTTTAGAGGAAGAATCCAGGCTATAATAAAATTAATTATTGTTCTGCAGACTAACCAAAGGAGGGTTTCCTTTCATCCTTGCACATGGATGCTAGTGTGACTTTGACATAGCAAATATACTAGTGATGTAAATGACAAGCTATGGAAAAAATTTAATATCAGGTATTACATTATAAATAATGTACAACTAAAGGGTCTGGGGGTGGTACACTCCAATGAGCACATATTACAATGCTCAGAGACTCAGGTTCAAGCCCTTAGCCTTCACCTGCAGTGGAGGAGGCTTTGCAAGTGGTCAGTCAGGTCTGCAGATGACTCACTCTCTTTCTCTACCTCTCTATCTTTCCTCTTTTACCTCAATTTCTCTATGTCCTATCGATTAAAGAGAAGAGAGGAAAAAACAAATCTCACAGTTAAGCCAGAAAGAGAAGGATGAATATGGTTTGTTATCACTCATAGACAGAAGCTGAAAACTAGGAACAGAAGGGAAAACACAAAGCAGAACTTGGATTGGTGTTAGTGTATTACACCAAAGTAAAAGACTCTGGGGTAGGGGGAGTGTTCAGGTCCTAGAACATGATGGCACAGGAGGACCTAGGGCAGAGGGTGGGTTTAGATTGTTATGTGGAAAAGTGAGAAATATTACACTTGTACAAACTATTGTAGTTTACTGTTGACTGTAAATAATTAATATCCCCAAAAAAGAAAAAAATTGATGTGTAAAAATTCCAAAAAATTAAGGGCGTCGGGTGGTAGCATAGCGGGATAAGTGCTTTGCGCAAAGCGCAAGTACCAGTGTAAGGATCCCGTTGGAGCCCCTGGCTCCCCACCTGCAGGGGAGTCGCTTCACAAACGGTGAAGCAGATCTGCAGGTGTCTATCTTTCTCTCCCCCTCTCTGTCTTCCCCTCCTCTCTCCATTTCTCTCTGCCCTATCCAACAATGACAAGATGAATAACAACAATAATAACTACAACAATAAAACAAGGGCGACAAAAGGGAATAAATAAATAAATAAATAAATAAAAATTTTAAAAGTCCAAAAATTTAGATAAATAAAAAATTAAAAGATTATTAAAAAAGAAAAAAAGAAAAAAGTTGGGGTGAGAGCATTTTGCAGATACCTGTCATGGGGAGATGAGAGACTATAGCTATGTAGAAACAACAGTACTGTAAACCATTAACCTCTCCAAATATACAACAAAAGAAAAGAAAAAGGTGAATTCTAGCTCTACCATAATTCTTTATGTGAATAATAGTGATCTTGTTACTTAACCTAAAAATACCTCATTTTATTTACTCTTTTTTTTTTCCCTTGCAGGCAGGCAAAAAATGATCTTTGGGTAAATGTGACAGACACTGTACACTCTTCAAACCTGACATGAGCCAAATTTAATATGGCGCCCTCGCTGTGAAGCCCTCTCCGACCCTCCTTTTCCCCAGAGTCCTTTGCTTTAATGCAATACACAAAACCTAATCCAAGTTTTACTTGGTGTTTCTCTTTCTGTCCTTGTCTCTTACGTACCCTTTTTGAGTGAGATCACCCAGTATTTGTCCTCTTCTTAGCTTATCTCACTTACGTGATTCCTCAAGCTACATCCAAGGTGAGGTGAAGGAAATGACTTCATTGTTTTTAAGATGCATTGGATCGACCTTCCCGTGGTGCATCTTGTGAGTACCCATTCATTGGGGAAACTGACGATCCTTCCTAGCCGACTGAATCCACATGGATCCCAGTCACTTTCAAAGCCAGCAACAAGCAGCTCCTGACAGCTTTCAAGCTGTTGGTCCTGCTCTTCGAGTCCTCCAACTTAATGTTGAGGGGCTGTCATTTGCCAAACGCATTCTTATTGGTCAATTGGCGATACAGCATCCGGCAGATGTTATCTGCCTACAAGAAACACATATAGCAGTCGATGAAGCTGCTCGATTCACCATCAGTGGATTCGATTTAATATGCTATAATCTCCATCCTAAACACGGCCGAGCCATCTACACCAAATCGTGTCTTGCAGACGTTTACCATACGGCCTCTTCGACCTTCTACGACTCCATTACTATTGGAACTATTCAGCTCGTCAACATATATAAGCCTCCCAGTGCCTCATGGGATAATGAGGTCCTGCCTAGCCCGAATCACCCAGCCGTTTACGTTGGAGACTTTAATAGTCATCACCAAGACTGGGGATATTCCTCCACTCGTGCTGACGGCTCTATCTTAGCCGACTGGGCTTCAGCGAATGACCTCTCCCTATTATACAATCCCAAACAGCCAGGCTCTTTTCACAGTGCTAGGTGGAATAAAGACTCGTCACCCAACCTGTGCTGGATTAGCACAGTCAACGGCCAAGCTTTTCCCGCTACGAGACAAGTTCTCAAGATCTTCCCGCACAGTCATCACCGCCCAGCTATCATCCACATTGGTCTCCAGCTCCCACTGATTCTGTGCTTGGAGAAACTAAGATGGAACTTTCGGAAAGCAAACTGGCGTCTGTTCAGTGATCTTACCAACAAATCTATTCCTGCAATTCCATTTAACTCTATCCCCTCTGAAGATTCCTACAGGCGCTTCCGCCAGGCCATCCTCAAAGCAGCTTCCCAAGCCATTCCTCGTGGGAGACGTGCTAACTATACGCCTTGTCTTGATGCTGAATGCGAGCAACTACTAAAGCAGTATGATGAGTCGGGCGACCCAGATGTGGCTGACCATCTCATTGCCTCCCTGGATGCAGCACGCCAAGCCCGCTGGCAACAACTCACGGAAAGTCTGAACTTCACCCACTCAAGAAGGAAGGCCTGGAAGCTTCTTCACAGACTGGGTGCCGGTAGCCAACCCCCTCCCGTCTCCCATCCTCCTGTATCTCCAAACTCAGTGACCAGTCACCTAACTCAAGTTGGACGTGCTAAGATCGACCCAGTCTGGAAAAGAGAAATTTCCCATGAGTGGTCATCCCACTTCCGGTAATCTTGTCCATCTCCAAAACTCTCTCCCTTTACACTGTCTGAACTGGAAGACGCTTTGAAGAGGGTTAAACCAGGAACAGCTGCTGGCTATGATAACATCACCCCAGAACTCATTCTTAACCTGGGTCCCGCGGCAAAGAAGTGGCTCGCTTCATTCCTGTCCCACATCTTGGAATCTGAGTCTATGCCCAAAGTTTGGCGTCCTGCGAAGATAATAGCGGTTTTGAAACCAAAGAAAGACCCAACACTGGCCACCAGCTATACACCAATTTCTCTCCTTTCCGTATGTTACAAACTCCTTGAGAGGCTGCTTCTGTCATGTATTTCTCATCTTACAGAGAAATTCCTATCACCCGCCCAAGCTGGTTTCCGCCCAGGAAGATCTACCTGCGAACAAGCCCTGGCCCTCTCAACTTACATTGAAAATGGATTCCAGAAGAATTTAAAGACGGGTGCTATCTTTGTTGATCTCACTGCAGCCTATGACACTGTCTGGCACCTTGGTCTCCTAGTCAAGATCTCAAGATGCCTGCCTCCATGGGTGGCCAACACTATATCGTTTCTTCTCCAAAACAGAAGATTCCGGGTGCATCTGGGTGACAAGTCTAGCAGATGGAGACTTGTCTCAAGTGGCCTCCCCCAGGGCTCTGTTCTGGCTCTTACGCTATTTAATATTTACATCAATGACCTCCCAGAAACTTCTTCAAGGAAGTTCATCTACGCCGATGACATCTGCTGTGCAACTCAGGCATCAAAGTTCAACATCCTTGAGGAAACACTCACGAAAGACATGTCTCTGATATCTGATTACTGTAAAAAATGGCAACTAATCCCTAGCACTGCAAAAACGGTATCATCTGTTTTCCATCTACACCATGCCTCGGCCTCGCGTGAGCTTAATGTGCGGCTTGGCGATACGAGAATCCGGCATGAAGCCCAGCCAGTCTATCTTGGCGTTACTCTCGATCGCACTCTGTCATTTCACAAACACCTCATAAAAACTGCAGCAAAGGTGGGTGCGAGGAATAACATCATTGCAAGACTGGCCAGCTCCTCATGGGGCGCGAGCGCTTCCACACTACGATCATCATCTCTGGCATTATGCTATTCCACTGCAGAATACTGTGCCCCAGTATGGTTCCGTAGCCCCCATGTCCACTTGGTCGATTCCAAATTATATTCCTCCATGAGGATAATTTCTGGAACCATCCATTCCACCCCGGTTCCATGGCTGCCAGTTCTTAGCAACATCGCCCCGCCAGATATTCGTCGGGATGCGGCATCATCTAAGTTCATTTCCCACATCTACGCTCGACCGGACCTGCCAATATACACGGATATCTTCGCCCACCCTGTCCAACGCTTGATGTCTCGTCACCCAATCTGGTCCCCTACGCCTACACTGAACTTCTCTGTTCCAGACTCTTGGAAACAGAGTTGGCAGTCAGCTGAGGTAAAGAACAAACACCTCATCACAGACCACTGCAAGCGTCAACCCGGCTTTGACCTAGCACGTTATGATTGGGCCCTCCTCAATCGCTATCGAACAGGCCATGGCCGGTGCGCCGCTATGTCCCATCGCTGGGGAGCCAGAGACGACCCGAACTGCCCCTGTGGCTACAGACAGACTATGACCCACATAGTCAACGACTGCCACCTCTCCAGATTCAAAGGAGGTCTCGAAACTTTACATCAGGCTCAACCTGACGCTGTTGACTGGCTACGGAAGAAGGGCAAACGCTAGAAGAAGAAGAAAGAGCTGAACAGACTCTGATTTCTGGGAGCACCTCCCAACAAAGTATTTAGAGTTCTATATTTGTTTCTAGGGAGTTCATTCCAAGACATATGTTCATTCTGCCATTCTACACACAAACTCTAAAACGATTTTGAACAGTGCCCAAGTTTGAGCCTGACATCTCCTACATTGAAGGGAACTTTCGTGCCTCCCTCCACTTCTCTCTCTCTCTCTCTCTTATCTATCTACTTATCTTCAAAAAAAAGAAATTGGGGCCAGGCGGTAGCACAAAGGGTTAAGTGCAACAGGAGAAAGGGTCCCAGTTTGAGCTTAGGGCTCCCCAATTGCAGGGGAGTTGCTTCACAGGTGGTGAAGCAGGTCTGCAAGTGTCTATCTTTCCTCTCTCCTTCTCTGTCTTCCCTTCCTTTCTCCATTTCTCTCTGTCCTATCCAACAACAACAATAGTAGTAACAACAACACCTACAAACAACAAGGGCAACAAAAGGGAAAAATGGTCTCAAGGAACAGTGGATTTGTAGTGCAGGCACTGAGCCCCAGCAATAACCCTGGAGGCAAAAAAAAAAAAAAAAAGAAAGAAAGTAAGAAAGAAAAGAAATCATGTCCAGGGAAGCAACTCCCCTGGTGGAGACCCTGGGTCCAAGCTCTTGTATATGGAAGTATTACAGACAACACCAAAGCCAGAGGGCTCCATGGAGCAGCGTTACAGGAATCTCACTTTTCTCTCCGTGTATCACTCATTTCCTTCTCGCTTTCTAAATTTAAAACTTTCAGTTGGGACCAGGAAGTTACACATGCATTAGACCCTGAGTTCATTCTTTGGTGCTGCGTTGAAAAAAGTAAATAACTGAAAAAGTTGTTTTGTGACCAGGGAGGGGGTTTAGCAGAGAGAGCAGAGCCAGCAAATATCAGATCCTGAGCTCAATCCCCAGCACTGCATCTGCCCAAATGATGCCCTGGTTCTCTTTCTAGTAAGTAAATAAATAAATAAATTTATTATATATGTGGAAAAAAGAGATTCTTATGAGCTTGCAGCATTTTATCTGCCAGTGTGGTTATTACGCATTCCTACCTTCAAGATTTTACTTTCTACCTCTACAGGATACTAGTCTCCCTACAAGAGTGTGAAAGTCAAAACAGATGGGCAAAGTCTGTCTGTTATATTCAAACACTCCTTGATTTCTTCTAGTCAGAAGGAATCGAGCCTACCCTGTGCCAACAAAATATAAGGTGTGTACATGCCCTGTGTTCAGTCAGCTCCATGTTGCAGGATGATACCCTTGTGCTGTTCTGTCTCCATGTTGTGTTACAGGTGGTCCCTGAGTCTCACCAAGCTGTTTCCCATCCTCCACCAAGTCTTTCTTCTGGGAATCACCATTTTTACCCCATCAAAGTAAATGCATACAACACTTGGCATCTTTCGAAGAGAAGGCAGAAAATAATAATAATGTACTGAGATGTGCTATTCTTAAAACCCCCCACCCTCAAAACCACTCAGTACAAACAAGTCCTAGACCAACTTCGTCTGGGAAGAGCAGATTTAGAAGGAAGGGAGACACTATACACAGGACTGCATACAAGAAAGAAAATATAATGTCTCAGCTTGGTACATTGTGGTAAGTAGCAGGATGCTGACTCATTCAAAACCATAGTCCTTCCTGAACACAGGAGAAGAAAAAAAAACTCATTAGCTTTTTATGCAATGAGTTTAATTTAGTCCTGACCTTGCTGTTGCTCTCGGGCTCCTGGTCGCCAATGATAATATCTATATTGGACACTCTACGCAATTATTCTTCCAATAGAGCAGACCAAACAATTTCCCAAATGGAGAGTGCTCTTCTGCATACAGAACTCCCCTGTATGAACAAGGACAGTTTGACAAACAGAAAGAAGCAAAAAAAGAAAAAAAAATTGATGACATCTCAACAACAAACATTTGGTTCCACCCTGAAGAAAAAAAAAAATTATTTGCAAAGAACATATCCCCTCAAGCTCTCCCGGGGAAACACTGAGTTTTTATAAAGCAAAATTCCATATTTATATACAAATATTTCAAGTAGCTTTATAATTACATGTTACTTTGAAGGTGTTATCTGGGCAAAAATTCACCTTACCTAAAGCATATTTCATAACTGACTCTGGTCAGAAGTAAGAAATTTAGTCAAAGAAACTAAATTTAATTTTTAATTTAGGAAGGAAAAACTAGATGAATATCTCCCCCCTTCTCTGGTATGGAGGAGCACTGTCTGGGAAATTGTGAGGAGTCTCACAAAGCACCCTGCATTCCTGATACTATGGCCTATCTACATAATCATTTTGCCTGAAAGATCCCCACCCATTCCATTCCTTTGATCTATCTTCTTTCTACCCTCAAGACCCTCCCTGCCTGCAGGGTAGTATTAATCTTACCAGTTAAAACCCTCACAACAGTTGCTAAGGAAGTTTCTATCTTCCCAGCCCCTTTTGCCTTTCTCCGTCCCTTTCTTAGCCACTTCCATTTCCAACTTGCCACTTCCAGATCTGCCTTTTAAAAGCCTTGGCTCTCTGATCAATAAAGATATTGCATTGCCTCCTGTGTTCGGTTCCTAAGTCATCTCCCTCACATCGCTGAGTGAGTAGCAGCCCAGGCTGGCTGTGGTCGCGTTCTCTGCTGGCTCTGGTTGCGTCCTCTCCAACCCAGAGAGTACGCGCCTGGGAAGAGGCACCCCCATGCTAGCCTGGCAGAGCACGACATTTTCCAGATTAAATAAATGAACTCTACGCCATTCACTTTGCTAGCAAAATCTGCAATTCAGGGCCCCTTCCCATTCAGATAAAAGTCCCTTCCACTAAGAAACTTGTTTGATGGAATTAAACCCAGATCATTCTGTCTTCTAGAAGGTTCCTCTTTCTTGGCCTTGGAAAGATGGATGTTCCAATGAGGGAATCCTGGGAAGAAGTAGAAAGAACTTTTTTTGTTTGCTTTCATAGTCTTTGAATAGGTTGATTGTTTCTCTGGTCATTCCTGCCAAGAATTCAGATAGTTGGTTTTTCTGGACTTTCAGCTCCTCTCCAAATTTAAGTTCTGATGATTTGGTCTTGTGAAAACATCCTCTATTACTTATTATTCCCCCACCTCACCCCATAACATTATGTTCACGAGAGAGAACAGAACACATCTCTGGCATGTGGTAGTGCCTGGGACTGAAGGCAGTTGGGGTCTCAGATGCATGCAAGTCTGGTGTTCTACCTCTGAGATATTTTCCATGACCAGAAGAGACTTCTTAAGGAACATATATATATATTTAATAAAGCATACTTTGAATCATTTATTTTATAGGAGAAGGCAATATTTAAGGAGAAAATATGAAGAACAGTACCTCTGAAGATGAAATGAAAGCAGACTGAGAACACATCATTAAAATGCCCATATACACCTGCAAGATTTTCAAACTGCCTTGGTTTACTAAGTATTTCCAAGAGTTTTCCTTCAGTTGCCTCCTCCAATAAACAGCCCTAAAAATAACATTTTCTCAGATTTAAGCAAAATAAAAACTACATGAAATAGCTGCACAGTATGACTTAACACAAATCTCATGCATGTTCCAAGAGATTTTTTTGTTCATGTAACCAAAAGTGCTACCGTTGTATCACTGTCATCTGATGTTCTTCTGGTCTTAATCATGTAAGTAAAAGTTCATGATCAAACAAACAAACAAACAAACAAAAACTATCCTGTATCATTTCTCATTAAGAGCTGTTCATTTTTAGAAAAACATAAGATAGGAAAGAGTTGGGAGTAGGGGGATTGCTAATTATAGTTTTCACCTTCTGAGTTGCTTCTGGAATAAAGTTAGGAGGGTTCTACTGACATTCGTGTAGGGAAATAATGGGAAAAAAATATCAGTGCCTCATCTGCAGATCCATCTGTGGGCTGAATACACAAAAAGGTCTTTTCAGAAAATTCACCATTTTATAGATATGATGTAAAATTTTCGACCTTCAGCTTCTGTCATTCTGCAGCTGAGACCTGTATTTTTCAGTTCAACTATTATGTACTTAAGACTGATTTCTATTTAGTTTTTTCTTCCACGTCTTCTATCCTTGTTGAACTTCTCTTCCATCTAGCTTCTCATTTAAGTGTGTGCCATCCAGGGCCACTGCTTTGAAAATTGTCTACAGGAAGCTTACATATCTGTTTTGTTTGTTTGTTTGTTTTTTAACTGGACATTGGTATAGATGAGTTTTGTCTCTCCAGTATATATGGTGCTCCATGAGTATCTGAGCAAGAGGTTCATATTCATCTGAATCTAAGTAAGTCCTAAGACCCAGAGGTTCCAGGTTCAATCCCTAGTACCACCACATACCCAAGCAGAGCAGTGCTCTAATCTCTATCTCATGGAAATAAAATATTTTTTAAAGAACTTAAAAAAATAAAGAAGAGTTTTGTTTTGTTCAGTCATGAGAAGTGGCTGTCGATTTTGTGCCAGCAGCATTGTGGTGGTGAAGGCTTGTCATGGCCTGGGCAGATCTGAGGTTCCCAAGCAGTAAGCTGCAGCTGTGGCAGAGAGCAGTGGCTGGTCTGGCCTGGCATTCCTTGGCATGACCAGGTCAGCTGCACTGTTGAAGCTGGGCAGACTGGGAGAGACCCCAGTGAGTCTTAGGCATCTGCCCTTAGTGCTAAGAACTATAGAGAATGAGTTTCGTGTGGCATTCACTGTGTTTTCCACCTTGGCTCATAGCTTCCATGTAAGACTTACATAAATAAATAACTACCCAAAGATTCATGTCTAGAATTTTCTGGGGGTGGGTGAGGGTGGCTTACAAAGAAGATAACAAGTAGTGCAGCACTGACCATAGGTTCCTGTCTTTTATTAGTTAGTTACAAGATCCAAGGAATTCTAATGTGCTCTCTACAGGGTGAGCCACAGCCCAGTCCCTATCTCCTTTTTTATTTAATAGGACAGAGAAAAATTGAGAGGGGAGAGGGAGATAGGGAGAAAGAATGCACCGCCACCAGGCTCCCCATTCCAATTTCTTGGGAAGAACCCACAAGTATTGGGTTTCGGTAGAGAGTATGTGTAGCACATTAAAAGGCCCTGAGTTTGATCCCTAGCACACGCATATGCCACCCACACATGCATTTCTGAAAACTGTTTCAAATGCAGACGTAATTATGAAGGCAGCTTTTGTAGTGATTGTGTACTTCACAACCCTCTTGCAAAGACCTCTCCCACCCGTTCTTGTGGAAAAGACAAATGGAACACAAGACAGTGGTAAGCCACCCTGCTCTTGGTAGCCTAAGCCACAGTGAGCTCAGCTGGGGCTTTGAAAGAATATAGATTTCTTTAAAACCAATTAGGGTAGTCTGTTCCCAGACAAGTGTCAGGGACTCATGTCTAGACCATAGTTCTGGTCCAGGACATTGGCTTAGTCAGATGGGAGCACTTAGAGAACATGCTAGAAATAAAGATTTCTTCAATCCTGCCTTAAATACATTGAGTCTGCAGCTCTGTTATATTTTCCTGGTTTAGCCACTAGAGCAGGTCTCCATTCCCACACCAGGGATTTGGGGAGATAGCAAGCCCACATCACCAACTCAGCTCAGTACCTTCAAGAGCTGCCAGAGGTCATGCATCTAGACACTTCTAGACTCACCTTGTTTCCAGTATCTGGAACAGACGTGACTGGTGGGCAAAGCCCAGCCACTAGAGAGGGCCCTGGACATCCCCAACTCTGGCATCATGCTGGAAGGAAAGAGGAGACTGTGCAGTGAGCCTGTACAACTTCTCCGTCAGCACCCCCCATGTACTCACACACCAGGAGCTGCAGTCCCCAGCTCCGCAGAAGGTGCCCATGTCCCAAGCCCTGCAGTGTGCCAGTATGTCCCCTTCCACAACACAAGAAATTAACAAATAAGCAAGTGGATAAGTAGACCCATTTTTCCATAAAAACATATGAAAAATTAAAGCTGGGTGGCACACTTGATTAAGCACACATGTTACAACGTGCAAGGACCCAGGTTCAAGCCTCCAGACCCCACCTGCAAAGTAGAAGCTTCATGAGTAGTGATAGTGAAGCAGTGTTGCAGGATTCTCCCTCTCCCTCTCCCTCTCCCTCTCCCTCTCTCTCTCTCTGTCTTCTTCCCCTATCAATTTCTGTCACTAATAAATAATAAATCAATAAAAATTATTAAAATATAAATTGCTATGACTTTTGGTTCATATTCCCAGGATGGGAGAAATAATAGGGGGAGATGGCTAGAGGGCTCTTAACCCCAATTCCATCAGAACCCTAAAAAAGAAGAAGAAAATAGGAAGGACACGTGGATGTAGTAACAGATGTAGATGTGACTTAGAAAGGAAGAGAAGGCAGGACCATAGAAAAAAATGGGCAAATATATGTAAATAGAATTATAGAAATAATAGTCAACCTATGTCTGTGACCTTGGGAGAATTACTGAAGTTTCCAATGTAGGGAATGGGAACACAGAACTCGTGGTGGGAGTGATGTACCCCTATTATCTTATAATTTTGTAAATCAATATTAAATCACTATATACATATACACATATGTGTACGTATATGTATATTTACTTTATGCTTAATCCTCAAAAAAGAAGAAAGAAGAGGAACCCACTACATATGGAGGCAACCATTTTTCCTTTTATTATTAGATAGGATAGTGAGAAATCAAGAGGGGAGAGAGAGAAAAAAAAAGTAAGAAATGAAGGAAGAAGGAAAAATGGGTAAGACTAGAGTTTTTAAGCTGTTTTAGTTCTTGCCCTGATGTCTCACTAATATAACGTTGTAGTTAAACTGTCCCCCATAAATAGTCAGGGAGTCTGCTGTTCTGTCACCATCTTATGTTTGCCCAGAAGTTGTTCTTTTTTTAAATTATTTATTCCCTTTTGTTGCCCTTGTTGTTTTTTTATTGTTATAGTTATTATTGTTGTTGTTACTGATGTTGTCACTGTTGGATTAGACAGAGAGAAATGGAGAGAGGAGAGGAAGACAGAGAGGGGGAGAGAAAGACAGACACCTGCAGACCTGCTTCACCGCTTGTGAAGCGACTCCCCTGCAGGTGGGGACCTGGGGTCTTGAACCGGATTCCTTATGCCAGTCCTTGCGCTTTGTGCCACATAATGCTTAACCCAGGGCACTACTGCCTGACTCCCTAGAAGTTTTTCTTTGCAGATACCTGCCTGACTTGCTCACTGGAAGTCACCATCAAGTCTACCCAAGAGCTTCAGAATGCCACCAATGCCAGAGCTCAGTGGTACTCTGGCCCACCCTTCTGTCTCTTCCTCCTCCCTCACAATAAATAAACGAACGAATGAATATGAAAAACACAATTGTAAATAAATGAATATAATGCTGTCAGTAAATGAAATAACAGTTCAAAGACACCTACAGAATGTTTTTGTTTCTGTGTGAAGTGTAGATAACCCAAACATGCAATTTGAAAAAAAAAAATTGAGGTCATCAAACTTACGCTTGGAATTTGTAAGAGCTTTGGTGGTGGGCATGGTGATCTCATACGTATGGATGTGTGAGAAACTATATCCCCCTAGAGACTCATGATTTCTTTTTAATATTTTATTTATTTTTCTTTTATTGGGGGATTAATGTTTTACAGTTGATAGTAAATATAATCGTTTGTACATGCATAACATTTCTCAGTTTTCCACGTAACAATACAACCCCCACTAGGTCCTCTGTCATCCTTTGCCAGGACCTGTACTTTACCCCCACTCTTACCGAAGTCTTTTACTTTGGTACAATACACTAGCTCCAGTTCAGGTTCTGCTTAGTGTTTTCTCTGAAACTTGTGATTTCTTAGCTATTATTTTAAAGTCATTTTTAATTTCTGATTAATAGTATTGTACAAGATTGTGAGGTTACAGAAGGTAGTAACACAATGCACAATGCACCCAACACCAAAGTTCTGTGTCCCCAGCTCCCAAAAATAACCACCATTGTAAGTCATAGAAACAGTTTGTTTACTTCAGGTGTTTTGTTTGTTTCCCAAGTTAATATGTTTCAGTTCTCTACATTCCACGAGTAAACTATCTCCTAGCTGTCTTTTACCTTTTAAATTATTTTGCTTAGCACAATCACCTTAGTTTCATTCATTTTCACTCATTGTCCCAAAGGATACATTTTTTATCATCTTTTTTAAATTGATTTTTTAAAAATTGGCAGCACTACTTCTGGCAGCAACCGTTTTTCCTTTCTTTTATTATTAGATAGGATAGAGAGAAATCAAAAAGGGACAGGGAGACTGAGAGGGAAACAGAACAAGGGGCACCTGTAGACTGCTTCGCCATTAAGCTTCCTCCCTGTGGATAGAGAGTAGGTTCAAACCTGAGTCCTTGAATATAGTAACGTGCATTCTAACCTATTCGACACCACACATCCCTGCTATGATACTTTCACCAGAACTGACTAGACTGTTCAGATGCCCTAGGTGTCCTTGGTTCCCCCAAATAAATCTGGAAGTTAAATGCCACATGTTTTCAATTTGCTACTTATAAAGATACACGAGTTTCTGGGAGGGAAAAAGTTAACATACATCCTAAGGAACATAATGATGCTTTTTAAAATGTATTAATGGGGGTTGAGAGGCAGCACACCCAGCTGAGCACACATGTTACTATGCACAAGGACCCAGGTTCAAGCCCTCAGCCCCCGGGGGGGGGCCTCACAATCAGTGAAGGGCTGTACCTGTCTCTCTTTCCCTATCTATCTATCTATCTATCTATCTATCTATCTATCTATCTACCTATCTATCTCTATCTTGCCCTCTCCTCTCAATTTCTCTCCATTATATCAAATAAAGAGAATTTTAAAAGAGAAAAAAATGGCCACTGGAAGCAGTGTATTGGTTGTGCAGCACGAAACCCCAGTGGTAACCTGGTGGCAATTAAAATATAAGAGTAAGAAGAATTACACATACGTGAACAAAGAAAGTTTCATCATACTAAGTGTTTTATTATGTTCACAATAAAATTTAGAGGTGCTATTACTTTGAAATGCATCACAAAGACAACCATCCTTTGCTCTAAGCTATCCTTTGTGAACTCTGCTTAAATATTAAGATGCTTTGTTTATTGAAAAAGAAAGGACTCAAATCCTAAGAGAAAAAAAGAAACATCACAAATGACTTTCAGTGTATCTTACAGAAAATTCTTCTGGCTGCTGAAGTAAGAAACAGGGAGGTAGGGACCTGAACATTTTCCCTTCTTGAACCACATTCCTGTGGTGTTACTCAAATTAAATCTTCCAGTCACAGTGACAGTGGAAAGAGAAGATGACTGCATTAAAACCAAAAAGAAAATAAATCTCAATCCTTTTATTATATTTTTCTAGGTCTGTCACTTCCTAACCTGTTCTGTTTGTGAAAACATATAAATATAACCATCCACAAGGAGAAAGAATGAATGAGCAGGTATCTCAAAGTAAACTTGTTTTGAGGGACTGAGAGTAAAGCATTAGAAAAAATCATGTTAAATGAGAAGGATGAATATTGAATGATCTCACTTGTAGGCAGGATTTAAGAAACAACAAGAGAGGGGCTGGGTGGTAGCGCACCTGGTTGAGCACATGTATTACAATGCACAAGGACCCCGGTTTGAATCCCCGGTCCCCACCTGCAGAGGGAAACCTATGCAAGTGGTGAAGCAGTGCTGCACGTGTTTCTCTGTCTCTCTCCCTCTCTATCACCCCCTTCCCTCTTGATTTCTGGCTGTACTTATCCAATAAATAAAGATTTTAAAAAATTTTAAAAAAAAAGAAACAATAAAAGAAAGGGGAAACAAGTCAAGCTGGAACTGGGTGTGGTGTATTGCAAAGCAGAGGCTTTGGGAGGGAGTGAGGGAAAGGAAGGGGCTGTGGTTGGGGGTTAGAAACCCTGTCTGATGGTGGAAAAGGACCTACATTGGGGGCAGAGTGTTGTGTGGACACCTGTCATGGGGAAAAGAGGAATTGTATCCATGTGTCAACAACTGTACTGTAATCCATTAACTCCCCCACACACACAAAATAAGAAAAAAGAACTGTGTTAAGTAAAAACAATAAATAAAATAAAGCTATGTGGCATGTGAAAATTAGAGGTCAAAAAGGCAACCTAAACAGGCCCAGAGAAGGTAGACAAGTTGTGATGAGAGAGAAATCAGGTGACTGTGATGGACTTGGTCAGAAACTTAAAGACAGAGGTGAGTAAGTGAGCCAAGAATCAGGAGATGTCAGTGAATAAAAGAATCCTAAGAGAGAAAGAGGAAAGAAAATAAAAACAGTGGAACTAGAGACATCTGGAAGCATTTTGAAGTTTGATTAATTGGTTTGAAAGCAGCTTGGAAGATATAAAAAGGGACATCTTGAAGACTAGCAGTGAGAAACCACCCAAACAGCAGCATAAAAAGAGAGAAAAAAACAAAACATATTTTCAGTGACTTGGGGAACATTCTACACTCATCCAACACAGAAAAAGAATTCATAGTTGAAGAAAGCTGTCAGTTGACTGAAAACTAAGAGCCCACAGAGAACAGTGTGTATAGCCAGATAACTAATGTCCCCAAGCACAGGGAAGCCAGCTCCTCAGCAAGAGAACTTTCAACGCTCTGTTTTGAAAAGCCCAGTTTCTTATTCTGACCAGGATGGTGGGGTGAACCACACAGAGGATAAACACAAAGAAAAAAAAAAAAACCACATCAGGGCCTATCTTAGATGGGTTTCTTTAAGCCCAATTAAAAATAAACTTTTCAAAACATTCAGAAGCGAAAGACATACTGTGCACAGGAAAATAACAATAAGCCAACCACGGCATTCTCATCAGAAACATTAAGTGGCTGACTGTGTTTTAATGTGGCACAAGAAATACAATAAGAATTTAGAAATTGGATCAAGCAAGATTTTTTCTCCAAGATGTAAATTCATGGAAGATATCTTCCAATTCCAAAGAAGCTGAACTACAAGAAATCTCAGCCAAACCTACTCACATTACAGGAAAACTACATCACGAATGAAGAACACCAGACATACTTTCTTAGTTTATTTATAAAACAACAGGTCGACCTGGGGAGATAGCATAATGGATCTGCAAAAGACTTTCATGCCTGAGGCTCCAAAGTCTCTGGTTCAATTTCCAGCACCACCCTAAGCTAGAGCTGAGCAGTGCTCAGGTGTATGTGTGTGTGTGTGTGTGTGTGTGTGTGTGTGTGTGTGTGTGTGTGTGTGTGTGTGTGTGTCTTTCTCTTGGTAACACTCTTTCATTAAAATTAAAACAAATCCAAAAATATTTTAAAGTAGCAACAGACTCTTCAAAAAAATAAGTAAACTCTGACAAATAGCATGAATAGAGAGAGACACTCTCAACCCTGCTCCACCATTTGTGAAGCTTCCCCCCAGCAGATGGGGACTGGGGGCTCGAACCCAAGGCTTTGCACATGGTAACGTGTGCACTTTACCAACTGCACCACCACTTGACTCCAGTGGAACTATATTTATTACTTTTTTTTGTATTATTGAATGAAATATTTCAGTTTTTATTTGTTGATCATTGCCTAGACTTCACCACTCCAGACCAACTTTTTTTTTCCATTTAAAAATTTTTTTCTAATGTGAATTGGTAACTGGATAGCAAAAAGCAATTCTCTATGATTTTATTTATTTATTTATTTGCCCTTTTGTTGCCCTTGTTTATTGTTGTTGTAATTATTGTTGTTATTGATGTCGTCGTTGTTGGATAGGACAGAGAGAAATAGAAAGAGGAGGGGAAAACAGAGAGAGAGAAAGATAGACACCTGCAGACCTGCTTCACCACCTGTGAAGCAACTCCCCAGCTGGGGGCTGGAACCGGGATCCTTATGCCAGTCCTTGCGCTTTGAGCCACATGCACTTAACCTGCTGCGCTACTACTCACCCCGCCTCCGACCAACTTTTTCAAATACAAACAGAAAGAGACACATGGGGAGTCCGGCGGTAGCGCAGCGGGTTAAGCGCAGGTGGCACAAAGCACAAGGTCGGCATAAAGCACAAGGTCGGCATAAGGATCCCGGTTTGAGCCCTCGGCTCCCCACCTGCAGGGGAGTCGCTTCACAAGCGGTGAAGCAGGTCTGCAGGTGTCTGTCTTTCTCTCCCCCTCTCTGTCTTCCCCTCCTCTCTCCATTTCTCTCTGTCCTATCTAACAACGACAACATCAATAACAATAATAACTACAACAACAATGAAAAACAACAAGGACAACAAAAGAGAAAAATAAAATATTTTAAAAAAAGAAGAAAGAAAGAGACACATGGTGGGGGTGGGTGGGAGGAGAGACAGCACAGCACTGAAGCTTCTCCTAGCACCATAGCCCCTCTCACACCTGAGGTTAAAATCTGGGTCACCAACATGGCAGCACAGGTGCCTTCCTGGGTAAACTAGTGCATTGACCCACGTGCTACGTTATTTGTTAAATGTGTGATCAATGTTATCATCGATCTGGGTTCACTGCTCTGAGCCTACTTTTTCAGATAGAGAAACAGAGAGACAGAGGCATCATAGCACTGAAATGTGCAGGGGGGGTGAGAGGGGGTGATCTCAAATGGGAATCACCTAGGTGAGCCAACTTGTTGCCCAAATTCTCATTTCTTCTTTTCTTCCTTTCCTTTCTTTCTCCACCTATTTCTTCTCCTTCCAATTTCTTCTTTTCCTCCTTCTTTTCCTCCTCCTTGTCATCCTTCTTCTATACCTCTTTTTTCTTCCTTCTCCTCCTCCTCTTTCTTTTCCTCTTCCTCTTCCTCCCCACTCTGTTTTGTACCAGAGTCTTGCTCAGCTTTGGCTTGTAGCAGTACCAGAATCTAAACCTAGGACCCCCAAACCTCAGGCAAATATCTTCTCTATTCTCAACTATAGATTCCTTATTATTAAACAATTGTTTCTGCTTTATATCTTAATGCTTTTTAGCCACCAAGCTGCAGATGCTACCATGATACCAACCTGACTTCCCTGGGCAGATAGCCTCAACAGTGTGTCCTGGAACCTCACCTCTCCAGAGCACTACCCCACTAAGGAAAGATAGAAATAGGCTGGAGGGTATGGATCGACCTGCCAATGCCCATGTCCAGTGGAGAAGCAATTACAGAGTCAAACCTTCCACCGTCTACACTTCATGAAGAATTTTGGTCCATACTCCCAGAGGGATAGAAAATAGGAAAGCTTCCATTTCAAGGGGATGGGATACAGAACTCTGGTGGTGGGAATTGTGTGGATTTGTACCCCTCTTGTCTATCATTATTCAGTTTTTACTGAGTCTTTTTATAACATAGGCTGAGTTTTTGATATGTTGACTCTCTCAAAAGCCTAGACCAGGGAGAACAGAAGCAACCGGTGGCACAGCTATATACAAATAATGTCAAAGGACATAAATTATGGTGATGTTGGGTATTATACAGCAAATCCTAACACAGGGATTTTTCAAAGTTAACCGAATTACCAAATAATGAGATTATAACAATAACTATTGTCTTCTTGAACAGCAGGAGCCTCACATTTCCACTATAGAGTCTATATATCTCCCAGTCCTGGAACCTTAGGGTGGGGCACACTTTTTTGCATGTTTCTCTCAATTCATACCAAATAATATTGCATCCGTTGATTCCAACCTAATCAACGCAACAAGTACCTCCTCAGCATGCTTCACTTCAGACTGTGTCCAGAGACTTCAGGTGTGGAATGACAACCCTTCAGCTTCATTACTCAGGTGAGACCTTTCCTTTCATAGTATTCTCTAATTCCATTCCAGGCAGTTCACTTCCTAACAAAGTCCCAAAACCTAGATATAGACCAGGTCCCGTGAGACAGTGCATATGTTCACACGTATCCATAAACTAAGGCAAAATATATACCTTCTTCTTCTAGCGTTTGCCCTTCTTCTGTAGCCAGTCAACAGCGTCAGGTTGAGCCTGATGTAAAGTTTCGAGACCTCCTTTGAATCTGGAGAGGTGGCAGTCGTTGACTATGTGGGTCATAGTCTCTCTGGAGCCGCAGGGGCAGTTCGGGTCGTCTCTGGCTCCCCAGCGATGGGACATAGCGGCGCACCGGCCATGGCCTGTTCGATAGCGATTGAGGAGGGCCCAATCATAACGTGCTAGGTCAAAACCGGGTTGACGCTTGCAGGGGTCTGTGATGAGGTGTTTGTTCTTTACCTCAGCTGACTGCCAACTCTGTTTCCAAGAGTCTGGAACAGAGAAGTTCAGTGTAGGCGTAGGGGACCAGATTGGGTGACGAGACATCAAGCGTTGGACAGGGTGGGCGAAGATATCCGCGTATATTGGCAGGTCTGGTCGAGCGTAGATGTGGGAAATGAACTTAGATGATGCCGCATCCCGACGAATATCTGGCGGGGCGATGTTGCTAAGAACTGGCAGCCATGGAACCGGGGTGGAACGGATGGTTCCAGAAATTATCCTCATGGAGGAATATAATTTGGAATCGACCAAGTGGACGTGGGGGCTACGGAACCATACTGGGGCACAGTATTCTGCAGTGGAATAGCATAATGCCAGAGATGATGATCGTAGTGTGGAAGCGCTCGCGCCCCATGAGGAGCTGGCCAGTCTTGCAATGATGTGATTCCTCGCGCCCACCTTTGCTGCAGTTTTTATGAGATGTTTGTGAAATGACAGAGTGCGATCGAGAGTAACGCCAAGATAGACTGGCTGGGCTTCATGCCGGATTCTCGTACCGCCAAGCTGCACATATATACCTTAAAGCAAAAGTACACAATAGTCTGCAGTGAGTACCTCCCAACACTTCATCTGCACTATTCCAGCCTTTAGGTCCATGATTGCTCAACAATTTGTTTGGCTTTGTATGTTAACTCTCTTTTCAGCCACCAGGTTCCAGATCCTAGCATGATGCCAACCAGACTTCCCTGGACAGATGACCTCACCAATGTGTCCTGGAGCTCTGCTTCCCCAGAGCCCTACCCTACTAGGGAGAGAGGCAGGCTGGGAGTATGGATTGACCAGTCAATGCTCATGTTCAGCAGGGAAGCAATTACAGAAGTCAGACCTTCCACCTTCTGCATCCCACAATGACATTGGGTCCATACTCCCAGAGGGATAAAGAATAGAAAGCTATCAGGGGAGGGAATGGGATACGGAGATCTGGTGGTGGGAATTGTGTGAAGTTGTACCCCTCTTATCCTATGGTTTTGTTAATGTCTCCTTTTTAAATAAATTTTAAAAAATCAATTTTTTAAAAATTATAAGGACAACCTCCAGAATAGGAGAAAAAAAAATCACAAAACAGGGTGGTCATGCACCTGGTTAAGTGCACACATTACAGTGTGCAAGGACCCAAGATCAAGCCCCAGTACACACTTGCAGAGGGGAAGCTTCATAAACAATGAAGCAGTGCTGTAAGTATCTCTATCTCTTCATCTCAATCTGCCTCCTCCCTCTCAATTTCTCTGTCTCTATTTCAAATAGATAAATAAAAAATACCCCCCAAAATTTCACAAACCATAAATCTGGTAAGGGGTTAATATCTGAAATATAGCAAAAAGCAAATGGTCCATTTGTTCTAAAAGGGGCAAGGGACCTAATTAGAATTTTCCCCAGGAGGACATGAAAGTGGTCTCTAGGTATATGGCCAGGCGCTCCCCTTCAGCAACCTCCAGGGCAGTGCAAACCAGACCCTATGGAAAGAATACCTTGGGACTGCTGAAATGACTCCTTGAGAAAGGTGAGGCTGACTAACATTCTCAAGGGTGTGGGAGAAACAGAGGATACCTTTATAGTGCAGTGAGAGCTGCCCTAATCACTGGGGAAAGCAACATGGTGATTCACCCTCAAAGTAAACGTAAAACCATTATGTAATCCAACAATCCCATTTTTCGGATATATAAACAAATGAAATAAAATCAGTATTTATAAGAAATATCTACATTCCCATGTATTCATTACAGCATTGTCCAAAATATTAAAACAGCCTAAAAAGTCTTTGATTGATTATAAAAGAACATGTGGAGTTTCTAATAGAACACATTGTTCTTCTCAGTGCTTTTATTTAATGACTGAGTGAGCTAATGTCAGTGTTTTAAGTGATGTCAAAAATATTATGGTATTGGATGGTAAAAAAAATACATTTCATAATTTTTTAATTGATCTACCTTTTTTTTAACAGACACTAGCTCTTTTCATACTTAATAGTTGTGTTTATAAAGTGAAAGTATGTTTATATTATTCTCAGCTATCTAAGATCACTGGCTACCCCATATCTACTCAATTCCTCTTCAATCTTTCCCACAGGAGTTTTTCCTCTCTCACTTTCTGTCAAGGGTAAAGAAAAATAGCAAATGCTTATATTTAGACGCCACTTTAAAGATGTGCTTGCAGAAGTCTAGTATAATAGTATTGCTACAAGTGGCTTTGTTGGACTACAAAGAAAGGATTTCTTAAATTGTTTTATAAACTTGAATCCAATTTAAAGCATATTCCTCTCAGCCCCCATGGGTGTATTTTACCTCCCTTGAACACAGGAGCAGTTTTAGTGCAATTTGAAACCTTTCAAGCTGTTTTATATTCATTTATGCTAGTCAAAACAATATTTGCAAGTAATAACTTTTCATGCAAATAAATGTTCCCTTGAGTTTTCCCATTTAAGGGTTTTGAAATCAAAGTATAGTCTTTTTAACTCAGAGTTGAAACTTGATCAGCTCTCATTTCTAAATTTATATATATATATATATATATATATATATATATATATATATATATATATTTTTTTTTTTTTTTTTTTTTTAGCTTCCAGGGTTAACGCTGGGGCTGGGTGGTGGCGACACTGTGAATCCACTGCTCCTGGTGGCCTTTTTTATTTGTCTCCATTTTACTGGTAGAACATAGAGAAATTGAGAGGGGAGATGGAGATAAAGGAGAGAGATAGACACATACTGACCTGCTTCACTGCTTGTGAAACATCCCCCCACCCCCCCGCAGGTAGGAAGCCAGAGGCTTGAACCCAGCTCCTTGTGTGGGTCCTTGTATTAGTACTATGTACACATAACCAAATGGGCCACTGTCTAGACTCCTAAATTTGTATATTTCTTAGAGTTCTAGAGTATATATTGCCTTTCTCCCAATTCTCCAAGAAACGCTATCATTTAAGATTATATTGCTTTATCTATATTGCCAATTTGCAGTTAAAAATCTTTCATAGACTTTGATGATAATATAAACAGTTTTGATAGTTTGAGACAGTCTTTAAAATATGGCCCACTGCATCTTTATTTTACTGAGAAAATGTTTTACAAAACTGATATTGTCACAAGGGTAGTTTCACATCTCCCCAACTATGAAACTTTTCCTTTTGTAAATTATATGTAATCTCTCCCACAAATGAAGTCACACTTCTTACCACTACATGGAAAAAATATACAAGACCAGATGAGTGAGTTTGTAAAGAGCAAAATAATTACACTAGCAAATGGCTTGGCATCTCACTGTGTTCTGGTGACAAAACTTTCCTTTGGAACCTTGAGACCCAAGATTGACTATAAAGTTCCTCTATGGCAACTCCCAGGACACCTCACTGTCCTTTTGGAATCTCTACCCTCCTTCCACCTCTGTAAGTCATCTCTTTAATACACATTTTCTCAGGCAGACTCTTAATTGTGTGATTTACCTGCTGACATGCTGAGTGATCCATTACACAGAATACAGACTGACTGTATGTATGCAAACTCACCCCCCCCACACACACACATACACAATGCTTCCATTAACCAGATTTCTGCCAACAGAAGAAAGCTGAGTTGAGAGAAACAGTGTGCATATGTGGAAATGAGATGAAGTCTGGAGTTCTATAATCTGAAATTTAATAATATTATTATTATTGCACAATGAGGGCCTTGAATAATCTTAAATCATCTCGTTTATTCTGCATTGTTTTGCTTTTCAGTTAGCACACAAAAGGGTGTTGTTAAAGTTCAGAGGCGCCAGCAGGCCGGGCTAGCGTCGCGGCAGTAGACAGAGACAGAGACTCAAGAACACATGGCTGGGCTGAGAAGCTGCAGTTTAATCTTTATTCACAAACGGGCAAATCACCACACCATGTGCTTCCCAATCATTCTCCCTCTGCGGCTGCTGCTGGGACTCTGCTTCTCCATAGCAGGAGGGTGGGCGGGCCAGCCATGCAGAAGGCACGGGCCCTCCTGCTATGAAGTCTGGACAGATCCCGGGCCACCCGGAGACCGCGGGCTCCCTGCCGAAACTGGGCCCCCTGGCAGAGATCCTCAGCTCGGGTCTGAAGGCAGACGAGCTAGAATACGCTGAGATTCATGCAGAGATCGCAACCTACAATTCCTAGAAGTGGAGCTGTGCGGGAGGCCCCACCTCCGGATGGTGACCCCCCAACAACAACTAAGACAGTACCGATCTAAATTCGTGTTTAAAATGACATGTCTTCGTAACAAAGGTTTCTCTCCTTGTGTATTAATGACCATGTTTAAGTGTGTGTTTAAAGTTTGGTAAACAGTAACTTTAAAGTTAAAAATGTAACTTTAAGGCTAAATTCTTACCAGGCAAAGTTAAATGAAAAAGGTTTTCAACATAATTCTCAAAGATAAAATTAACTTACATTTAAAGTCTGAGGTAAAAATTAGTTAACAATCAATATATTTTAACTAAGTTGGTCTTAAAAAAAACTGTGCACACTTAGAGTGTGTCTCCATCTTGAATGGGTGTAACAAAAGGTTAAAAAGACGTTGTTGATCTGTAAAAGTCTCAAATTCCTTCTCAATTAAAAATGTTAGGTTGCTATGGTTATGCTAATAATTCTCATGCCTGAGGCCTTTTTCTTTCTATGGTTCATGTTTGCCTTTCCACATTTTATTGTTTGAACTTTAAATAGCCTTGGAATCATGCTGGAAGGGACTTCCAATTATGATAGAGTTATCAATTGTGGTAAACTTCTAACCTGCTACAAGTTTTGTTTCATAAGTAAGTAAATTGCAGCTGTCAAGTTCTCTGCAGAAAAGCAGAATTCCGATGGCTGACATTCCCCATCGAGACAGACGTACAACAATTCACCCCTTGGCAATTCTTCAGTGGACATCTGCTTTGGACTTCTATCGGACTCACTGGTACACGTCGGACACTTTACACAAAACTAGTGGCTTCCCCTTATGCTGCTGGGTTTCTCAAAGACTGACTGCAGCCATGCCTTGGGACTCTAGGCCTCACCCTCCCCCCATGCTAGAAAATGCCCGTCGAGGCAAGTATGCCCCCCAGAGGCAGGAAATGTTTTTTTTAAGCTGATAAAGTTTTCCCCATAGACGCAAAAAATGGCCCCCTCAGGCCTTCCCTTGGCAGCACACTGGTTCTTGTTACTCAGGCCTTCCCTTGGCAGCACACTGGTTCTTGTTACTCGCTTACATGTTTCTCCATGTTTGTGCCCGTTTTTTTTTTTTAAATGCCTGTATGGTATAGGTTTCTGTTCACCCCACAACCCTGATACTGTGGTCATTTAGTTAAAAACAGAAGGGGGGATTGTTGGTATGTTTCATATTGGTTTGTTCCCCTTCCCCCCAACTCTGAGAGAATTGGTTTGGCCCTTGGTAGTTTCGCGCCCCTCTTTCTCCCCGCCCCCTATGCTAAGGACATCCAGAGTCCCAGCAGCAGCTGCGGAGGAAGAATGATGGGGAAGCACATGGTGTGGTGATTTGCCTGTTCATGAATAAAGACTAAACTGCAGCTTCTCAGCCCAGCCATGTGTCTCTGGTCGTCTCTCTCTACCGCCTCGACACTAGCCCGGCCTGCTGTTGCTCCGAACTTAACAAAAGGGGAGAAAGTGATTTACCTATCAGTTATCTCAAAGACAAATGGACTCCAGAAATTACCTAGTTCTCTTTTTCTTGGTCCTCTTCTTTGCCTCTTCAGCTAATGAGATGATATTTATCACTGATACATGGTATTCTGTATAATGTATTTTTATGTAATTTAATTTAGCCCTGTCCTGTTACTATGAAAGAATGAGACAGCTTATGAAAATATACAAATGGGGGGAGGGCTAAGAAGATGAGCAAATCCAGTGAAAGGAAGTAAGAATAGGAAAATCAAATAAAAAAGAATTTTTAGTACATTAAGAAAATTCAACTCATAAAATACTTTGTACATATTGAGCCACAAAGTATGTCTCTGAACTTTCTGGTGGTTGAGAAAGGAGAAAAAAATATGTTGGGTCACAGAATTCACACAGTGGATGAGTTTAAAATGAACCATTTGGGGCCTGCAAAATAGCTCACTTGGATAGTGCACTGTTTTGCCATATGTGCAACCCAGGTTCAAGCCTGGCCCCCACTACATTGTAAGAAAGTTTGGTGCTATGGTATCTTTAACTTTCTCTTACTGCCTCTTTCCTTCTCTATCTAAACATAAATTAAAAATAAAAGAAATGATTTGCCCAGGAGATACAGCATTCTCCAGAAGTAGAGACTGAAATGGTTTGACTATTAATGTATTGCACAACACTGCCTACAGTAAACATAACAGTGAGTCTCTTCATGTAACTTCATTTCTTTTTAATTTCAATTTCTACATGACCTATTTGTAATAGTCAAAACTGGATACAATTAAAATATCCTCAAATGAGTGGATACTTAGTGCCCTAATCATGGAAACATCACTGGGGTAGTTTAAAATATATATATTAGTTGAAAGCATACAGAGAGAAGACTAAATGCATTATGATTTCAGTCATAAAATTCTAGCAAACACAAGCCAATCTATTATGATGAAAAGCAGGTCAAGGGCTCCTGGGAGGACAGAGAGAGATGAGTAAAGGAAGTAAGGGTGATGGGAAGATTTATTACCATGATAGTTTGATAATTTTGTGGGTTTATGTGAATGTCAACATTTATCAACTGTATATTTAAATATGAAGAATTTATTGCATGTCATTACATTAAAAGTATGATCCTTAGAAAATGAGGCATGGAGACCCAGAAGTAGCTTGCTCAGTGATCATATGTGAGACACCCAGGTTAAAATTTTTGCACTACATAGTAGTGACATTGCACTGAAGAAAACTCCACAGGTGATGGAACAGAGCTGCGGTATTTCTTCCCATCTCTGTCTCTGTGTGGAAAAAATGAAAGTCAGCTCTGGAATAGTGAAATCTCACAGACATGAGGTCCCAGTACTTAAAAAAAAAAAGGGAGTTGGGTGATAGCACAGTGGGTTAAGCGGCACGTGACACAAAGCGCAAGGACCAGAATAAGGATCCCGGTTTGAGTCCCTGGCTCCCCACATGCAGGGGACTCACTTCACAGGTGGTGAAACAGGTCTGCAGGTGTCTGTCTTTCTCTCCCCCTCCTGTCTTCCCCACCTCTCCATTTCTCTCTGTCCTATCCAACAATGACGACATCAACAATAATAACAACAACAATATAAACAACAAGGGCAACAAAAAGGAAATAAATATTTTTTAAAAATCTTTTTAAAAATTAAGAATAAGAAAGAAAAAGAAACAAAAACAAGAACAAAGAAAGAGGAAAGGTTTAGCAGTGGTACTGCTTCCACTATCTTTGTCCTTCTTGTGAGAGTGGGACACTTGCATCAGTGTCAGCAAAAGTAAAGTAAGTGTCAAGGCTGTTTGTATTCCACAGTGATACTGGATCACAAACTATATTGCTGGTCAAAGGCTCTTGCTTCTGTCTCTCTTTTCCTGACTGGGCAGCTCTGGAGTTAAGTGAACAACTCAATGAGCCTATGGGAGTCCACAAAAATCTTTCCTTCATTTTTTTCTTTTAGTACCTTCTGTTATATAAGATACAGATCTCTGTGCCAGAGGTTACTGCAACTGCCCAATATCCCCACAACCACTTAAAGGACAAATTAGGACCATAAAGTCCTTCAGTCTTTCCGCAAAATCTAACAGCAGCGGTGCAAGCAGACCAAAACTGGAGAAAGGCTGGCTCATATTGTTCCCACTTGTCGGCTTTCTGGTGGGGTAATCTCCAGGAGAAAGGTAACGGAATGGTTCTTTCTCACTCGCACAAGGGACGACACGAAATAAAGACACCGGGGAGACTGCAGCGTGCTCAGATCTCATTTATTAGCAGGTGATCAAGAGTTTAAATAGAAAACCAAACAAAGAACATATTTCAAACATGTCAGGGATTACAGATCTCTTAAAGGTCAGCTAGCCCCTATGGTAGGGGGCTGGTATGACAGGAATTGATGAGATACATAAAGGTCAAGACAATTATTCTCCATGATGCAAGTAACCTAATTATCCAAAGGTATTTGAGAGAAACATAGGGGTTAAGTCAGCAGGGTGAGATAGGGTAAAGATAAACAGAGCATGGTAGGTATCAAAGCTATAAGGAAATAAAGTTTGGTCCTTCACTGACTGTTGTCAGAGAGGTGTGTGATGTGGTGTGCATTCTCTAGTGATCAAAAGTGGGGTGGTTGTGTGAACTCTGGGTGACTATGTGAACTTTGAATGAACCATAAGCAGGCAGGCCATGTGGCCTACAGTTAATGGAGAAGGGTATTGAAGTTTCTGTTTGCTTGAGAGTCAAGAAGGGAAGAACTCAGTCTGAGAGACGGTTTCTCCCCTTTGCTCACCTCGGTTGAGAGAGACTAACAAGAGGGTATCTTCTCAGACCTCCATCCAAGGATGGGAGGGAGTTCTCCCTAAGTTTTATCAAGCTTACACACAGCCCCAACACCCACTGAAGCTCACTGTGTTTGGGATCCCTGTCAAACCTGTTGACTTCATTTATGCTAGCCAGTCTAGTCCATCTCACGTCACCCCATACATTGAATAGAAACAAGCAAGCAAGCAAATCTTGACATAAATAATAAACCCTCAGTTATCACACAAACTAGATCAATGGAAGATCAACAGTTTCCAGAGTTGTTAAGGGAAGGGAAGGACCAGAGAGGACCCTGAACCCCCGTTCTACGGGATCCAGAAGGCTTGTGACCAAGAACTTTGTTTTGTCCCTCCTTGAGAGGGACAATAATTTGAATGACACCTGAGGAAGTAAACCTTTTTTGTTTCCCTTACCTGAGAGGGAAGTGGTAATGGGTGTAGCTTAGAAAGGAAGTGAAGGTGGGGCTTTAGAAGAGCATGAAAGAACTTTGGCTTCACCACCACTTTCCTCTTTGCCCTTATGTTTCTCTGTGTACTTGTTTTGACTTTTCCTGAATAAAAGTTTTTAAATGCCTGAAACTGCGGTCTCCTCCACAATTCTTTGGGAATCGTACCACAATGGGAGAGAGAGACACTTCTTTACTTCCATCCTGCTCAAAAGAGTGATATGGGAGATTCCATCACTAGAGTCTCAAGAGACCAATAGTAACCCAAATTTTTTTTTTTAATTTTAACTGTACTTATCTTTAAAGATTGATTTAATCACTAATGAGAGAGAAAAGGGGAGAAACACAGAGGGAAACAGAGAAGCATTCTAGCATACACAGAGTCAGGAGTCAAACGCAGTACTACCTTCTTGCAAGTCCATTGCTGCAGTCATTGTGTCACCTGCCTGGTTGCTGTAATTCATCTAAGTCACCAACAGTCTTCAAGGGCAAAGACAGATAAGGATTAACTACCTGCACATCACAGTGGTTCTCCAGTTTGAAATTTGTGGTAGCCAGAAGGTAGGCTATAGACTTACAAGGAAATATCACTATTCCCCATAAGAAATCTTGCAACAAAATAATTGCAACTTAGATTCTTTAAGAAGTTTTTTGAGTGAGGCTGAATTCAATGTAACTAAGGTATATTCTAGATATTCTAGTTAGCATCTGCTATTATTAAGATAGAAACTCAGAGTTGTATCTACTAATGTCTATCACTGTTTTCAAAAGAAATTTTAGTTTACTTCTATGAGTGCTAAAGAAGGAATAATGTTGGTAGTTTGACCTTTAAACATGCATCTTTAAAAGGAAAGGAACTCTGGTTAACATCTATTAGTTAAGAAGAGAACTCTAACCATTTTTGTGTATACTACACTTCTTCTTCTAGCGTTTGCCCTTCTTCCGTAGCCAGTCAACAGCGTCAGGTTGAGCCTGAAAAGGAGGAACACCCAGCTTTGCAAAATGGTCTCTTTAGCATATGACTGACTCTGAAGACTAGCACAAAAGAGGAAGAGACAGATCTTTATTAAAAATAAGCATTTATTGATATAAGGGATTGACTTTAGAAATGACTTCAGTAATTAACTTCCCATCTCCTTCCCTCGCCCACGCCTCCCCCAGATTGATTTGAAAGATATTCCCCAGTCCCACTAGCCAATTGTTTTTCCCTTTAATAAAGTTTGATGGTGGG
The DNA here is from genome assembly GCF_950295315.1 of Erinaceus europaeus. Classification (NCBI taxonomy): domain Eukaryota; kingdom Metazoa; phylum Chordata; class Mammalia; order Eulipotyphla; family Erinaceidae; genus Erinaceus; species Erinaceus europaeus. The sequence continues at coordinate 117,518,409 of NC_080164.1, read as the reverse complement.
AGTCAGGTGGTAGCTCAGAGGGTTAACAGCAGGTGGTACAAAGCACAAGGACCAGCATAAGGATCCTGGTTTGAGCCCTCCCCCCCACCTGCAGGGGACTTGCTTCACAAGCAGTGAAGCAGGTCTGCAGGTGTCTATCTCTCCTCCTCTCTGTTTTCCCCTCTTCTTTCCATGTCTCTCTGTCCTATCCAACACCGGCATCAATAACAACAACAATAATAATAACAACAACAATAATAACTACAACAACAATAAAAAGGTCCTACAACAGTAAAACAAGGGCAACAAAAGGAAATAAATAAATATTTTAAAAAATTAAAAATAAAATAAATAAAGCTTGATGGTTTGTTTTCCTTACCAACATTGTGTGTTACTGATTTTGATTTTTAAAATCTATGATTTTTGCTATTTTTCATGAACAACAAGTTTTTCCATAGTAGATAGTGTTTCCTTTCTTCTTCTTTTCAATAGAACCAGAAAGACAGAGAGAGAGAGAGAGAGAGAGAGAGAGAGAGAATGATGAAAGAGACTGTATTGGGTGAAGATGTACCGGTTCCTGTTTCCCCAACATTTAAAAAGTCCATCACGCATTATCTCAACAAAGAATTGAGGAGAGAGAGCATGATTTTCAGAAGTTTTAGACTTTATTTGGGAAAACTAAGAACATTCACATGTTAGGCTGAGAGAGAGATGAGAGTAAGATGAGAGAGAGAGAGAGAGAGAGAGGGAAAGAGTCCCCCAGACTTCTTTTACTCACATGTTGATTGGGTGCTCACCTAGGGCTAAGAGTCCTATGGAGGGAGAAAGTGCTAAAAGCAACTTACTCACATGGTGACCTAAGGAGAGAGAGAGAGAGAGAGATGAGCCCCCTACTTACATCTTGACAGGAGGCCCATGTTGGTAGAGAAACACAGAAAAAAGAAGCCCCTGAGAGCTACCACTCACATGTTGACCTGGTCAGAAAGCTCAAGGGATCCACCCCACAGGTCTAGCTTTTAACACCCAAGCCCCGCCTCCACCTTTCCAAGCCACACCTGTCACCACTCCCATTTGCTGGGCAGCAGTTTCCTTCACAGGTGTGTCTGAGGCACACAGGTGTGTCTGAGGGATATGTGTTCTGGAATGGTGCAGCAGTGTCTGTGTGTCCCCTTAGGTACTTCCTGCCACTCCACAAGATAACAACATTAAATCTTCCTTCAGTTTGATGGAGCTCAAATGTGGGTCGCACACATGAGGAAGCAAAGCACTACCCAAGTGAACTGTTCCACTGGCCCTTTTATTTCTTGTTTACTCCAGCTGAAATTGTTCTCAAAAGGAAAGGGCTTTAAGAATTCCCCTGGCAGGAAGGGTCAAGGAAGACTGAGGGATGACTCTGAGTGCTTTCCTTACAGGAAGTCTTTGAAAAGGTTGTTAATATGCTGAAATCAAATTTGGAAACAAAGGGCAACCACTGGAATGTCTCCCCTCCCCTCCAGTTCCTGCTCATTTTCAAAATAACAAAGAACAGTTCAGACTGATTATAGGCTTTTGTTCTGCAAGAAAAATGGAAGAGCCACTGGTCCAGAAGGTAAGAAGATCAGGAGATCTTGGGCTCCTCCCTGTCCTCCCTCAAATTCAGCACCTGTCTGTAAAAGGCAGTAGCCTTGAAATTCCCTTTTTATGCAGTTGTTTGTTAAGTGCTTTTAGTATGAGTTGCTTGTAGTATGAGGTGGAAAATTCCTTGCCCTTTTCCCTTTGAAGAACGGGACTAATCAGTGAAGGCCATCAGGTGTTTTGCAGAAGTTCTGTGTGAGGGCTAGCCTTATCAGGACCTCTGCACAGCCCCAGCAGTATACTGGTCGCCAGATGGCCTGGTATGGCCTGGTATGGCCTGGTAGGGGGATGTGAGGACCTAATACCTGGTCAAGTCTTATTGGTTGTCTGGTTTTGCAAGGTTTGAAATTAGCCCGCGCTTTGCTTTGTATGGACCCCGCTTTTTGCTAAGTTTGAAATGATTGGATTTTGTGTTTGCTATAGCCTGTTATTGGATGTAGGTTGCTAAGGTGATGTGCTCCCCCTCCCTGAGTGTAGTCTGAATTCCTATAAATTGTGTGGCTTGAGCCCTGTTCAGGGTCGAGCTTGGTAGACTAACACCAGTCACCATCTAGGCCCGGATTGCAATTCGTCAATAAACATCTTTGCTTCCTTGCAGTGGATGGTGGTTTGATTTATGCTCGCTAACACTGTCTTTCCAGCTGTTCTCTCAGCCCCTGCTGACAGCTGAACTTGTAGAGGGTGATAGAAGTGATACTGTATCCCCAGATTCCAGTTAAAGAGACAATAAAGCTTTTTTCCTTGCTGCAAAAGCTGGTATTAGCAGACTGGCTGTGTGTATCATCACAGCATTTACTAATCACCTATTGAAGATTAGCCACTGCACCAAGTAGCAGAGAGAGAACAATGAGAAGGATGTGTGGGTTACCCTACAAGCCTAGAGGGAGAAAAGGATTACTGCAGGTGAATTCAGCCAGCCTGGAGGAGTATGTTTCCTTGTAAGTAAATCATTAAGAAATACATTAAGGATTCCCTAAATCCCTGTGACTCCACCAGGAACAGGTCTCAGAGATTTTGGTCTAAGCAGGTTTCTCTAATAGGTTTTACTTTTCCACCAGGAACAGGTCTCAGAGATTTTGGTCTAAGCAGGTTTCTCTAATAGGTTTTACTTTCTTTTGACATGTTAATTATTTCAATTGAGGCTGTTGGGGGCCCAAGAGGTTAAGTGGAAAAGCTTTGTTGCATCCTGTTTGCCTTCTAATCTGAGAGAAACTTTTTCTGGTCCCTAGAAAATAGTCATTTGAGCTCCCCAGTCCTTTAAAAAGGCCCACCGGTAAACCAAGTGATGGAGCACCTGGTAAGCGCACACATTACAGTGTGCAAGGACCCAGGTTCAAGTCCCTGGCCCCCACCTGCAGGGGGAAAGCTTCACAAGTGGTGAAGCAAGTGTTGCACCTATCTCTCTCCCTTTCTCCTCCTCCCTCTCAATTTCTCTCTGTCTCTATCCAATAATAAGTAAATAAATAATGAAGCATCTTTAAATATTAATAATAAAAGGCCTAGCAGTCCTCAATACCAGATGCCACCTTTGAATCTTGCAACGGCGGCCTTATTTGGAATTATGTCAGGGAGTCTCCACCCTGACTCCCTCTTCTTGACCCTGCTCCCCTACATCACCTCTGTCCCCCTGGGAAGTCCCCTCTTTTGTCTCCCAGTCTCCCAGTATTTTGTTTCCCAGTAGTTTCAGAGTATATTACAAGACATTGTCCAAAGGAGACACTATACCCACTCCATCCCCTTACCCCCCACCACTAAAAACTACATTTCCTCTAGAAAAAAAAAAAATAAAAACATTGTCAACCTTGTTCTTTTGTGGGACAATAAACAGACCTGCTTTTACAGTCGCAGTATAACAGAACAGCAGATGAGTTTCAGTTCAATGTATAAGCAGTTTGCTGGGGAAAGTGAGGATGTTGGATACCTTCACCTCCTGATATTTTGAATTATAGTATTAGTTCACACTGTCAGCTTTTTTCTATCATTTTTTTTTCTGTAGACATAATTGAATGTGACTATAGGTATAGCTTTACTAACTACTGACCAGCAGTCCTTTTTGCACCGCCATTTCTGACCTGTGCTCTGAATTCAGGACTCTTCTAGACACCCCCAGGCCCACAACAACAAGCAACAGTGACACCTGCTGGTGTTTACAGAAGTTACAGCTTGAATTATACTCAAATATTTAGATAGCATTTGGTGCTACTTTGCTTTGATAGGGTGAAAGATACCCCCTTCGTCTATGTCTGCAGATTTGAGGTTGTTAGTAGGGAGAGGTTGAAAGAGGGAAAGTGACCCAAAGTCAATGGTGGGCAGAGATAGGTATTTAGGTGTTGGGCTAAGAGTGCAAACACTTTTTGTGAAGAGGTGTGAAATGGTATATGTAAGCATCTACAGTCTTGTAAAAATCTCCTCAATTAAAAAAAAAAAATTAAAAATAAGTTCTAAAAACTGTCAGTAAATTCCAGTTGTGTTTAATAATGACTTTTCATATTTTATTTCATAGCTATTGTTAAATTGCTACTTCGATTTTTGAACTCTGGACTGCTATGGCATGCAATTATAAAGAGGGCTTTTTTTAGCCAGGCTGACAGAATAGCAAAAGAACTAGGTGGGTGAAAATCTTGAGCCCTTAGAACTAGTCTAAGACATTTGTGAGTGCAAAGACTAGCAGTCAGGGGGTGAGCTATTCTGAATATGAGTTATCAGTAGATAAGGTTTCACACCTGGTAAAAACAGAAATCTGCCCCTGATGCAAGTAGATAGGGATGCACTTCTTTCCTGTTTACCCACAAGCCCCGATTTCAACTCAGAGGTGTACAGCCAGTGCTACTCCTGCCCAGCAGCAAGCAGGTGGCTCTCTCTTTGCTGACAGGCTTCCCTGTCTCACCTGGGAAGCAGATGGCTCCTTTTTATTGTCCACACTTCTCTTCTCTTGGTGACTATTTCTTTTTATTTCTTTAAATTTTCATTACTAATTTAATATTGATTTACAAAATTATAAGATAACAGAGGTATAATTCCACACCTTTCCTACCACCCAAGTTCTGTGTCTCCATTCTCTCCATAGGTAACTGCAGTAGTTCTCCCAAGGTCACAGATATAGGCTAACTTGGGGCCAAGTGACACACCTGGGTAAGCACTTACATGTACAGTACACAAGAACCCAGGTTCTAGCCCCTGATCCCCAACTCCAGGAGGAAGGCTTCAGGAGTGATGAAGTAGGGCTAAAAGTATCTCTCCGTCTCTCATCTTCTCTATCTCCCCTCCCCTCTCAATTTCTCCGTCTCTACCCAATATTAAATAATAATTATTTTAAAAAGCCTATTATTTCTAAATCTATCTATATTTATATATATTTCTCCTTTTTTTTTTTATGATCCTGCATTCTCTTCTGTTCTAAGTCACACCTACTACTTCTGAATGCCCTTCACTTTTTCCCCCTCTTCTCTCTCTTCAGGTCCTGATAAAATCGGAATTAAGAGCCCTCTGGTCATCTTCCCCTAACATTTACCCTTCTGGGAATATAGATTAAAATTCTTTACGGACTGCAGAAGGTGGATGTTGGGACTATGTGTAAGCCTGATAGAGCTTAGGGAGAACCACCCCCGTCCTTGGATGGAGGTCTGAGAAGATAACCTCTTGGTAAGTCTCTCTCAACCAAGGTTGAGAGCATAAGGGGGGGAAATTCAGACTTAGTTCTTTCCTTCTCGACTCTCAGGCCCACAGGAACCCCAATACTTCCCTCCATTAACTGCAGGCCACATGGCCACAGATTCACTCATTCAAAGTCACCTTCTGATCACAGAAGAACACACCTTATCACACACTTCATCACACACCTCAGACCCCAGACAAGAGAAATTCCAAACTATATGGCCTTTTGATATCCATCTTCTTTCTGTCTCACCCTACGGGTTTAACCCCTATGCTTCTCTCAAATACCTTTGGATAATTAAGTTGCTTGCGTCCTGGAGAATAACTGTCATATCTCATCAATTCCTGTCATACCAGCCCCCTACTTTAAGGGCATGCCGACTGTTAAGAAACCTGTAATTTCTGACATATTTCAGTAATAATTCCCTTAGTTTATTTTTCTATTTAACTCATGAGCACGCTGGAGAGCTCCCTGGTGTCTTTTACTTCGTGTCACCCCTGTCGTGAGCGAGAAAGAACCAGTCCGTTACCTTTCCCCTGGAGATCACCCTGCCAGAGAGACCCCGACAGGTGGAAGGTCTGGCATCTGTGATTGCTTCTCCACTAGACATGGACATTGGCAGGTGGATCCATTTCCTCAGCCTGTTTCTATCTTTCCCTAGTAGAATAGGGCTCTGGGAAGGTGAGGTTCCAGGACACCATGGTGAGGTCATTTGCCCAGGGAGGTCAGGAGGAATCATAGTAGCATCTGCTACTTGGTGGCTGAAACACAGTAAAATATAAAGCAGGAAAAACATTTAACGAGCAGGAATCATAAAGTAGGAGTAGAGAAGATGGGAATAGGGGATTTTAGGGTGAATAGAATCTAGGAAGTCTATTTTAGGTATGTTCCAAGGGACCCATGACTTTAGTTATTTTTGCTGGAGCTTGATAATCTGGGAAGATAGTGTCAGAATTGCGAATAAGACTAGAAATCTGAATCAGAGCAGATAGTATTGGTGACTATTTTTTGACATATTTGTACCAACAAACTGCCTATAACCTTTGCTGTTTATTGCCTTATTCTCTCCTGGGTACCCTGTGCATCGCTGGCCAGAAGATAACACAAATATGTATCCATGGACAGGCTTCAGTTTAGAAATTGATGCTCTTCTTGAGTAATTTAAATGTCCAGTCTGGCTGGTGCCATTAAATTATCAATATTAACTGAGGTTGTTTCTGCAGACTTATATTGCCTTCTTCTGGTCGCTGATGCACAGGAGATCCAGGAGAGAGAATAAAGCAGCACTAAAGGTTATAGGGAGTTTATTGGAATAAACAAGTTAAGAAATAGCCAAAAGGAAAAGGGAGGAGAGCAAAGAGGAGCCATCTGCCTTGGAGCTGAGACAGAGGAGGAGGCATGTACCAAGGAGAGAGCTAAGTGCCTGCTGCAAGGGCAGGAGAGCACTGGTCTTAAGGGTTGTATCTGTAGCCACCCTAGCCTCAGGGGCAGATTTCTTTCTGTCCTAGTCAATTGTCTCCTATTCAATTGCCATCTATGGAAGACTTATCTTTTGATATTCAGAAAGACAATGTGAGTTTTTGTACTTGTAAATGCCTTAAATCTGGATGGGGGGAGGGGGTGGTTGTCACTGGCCTAGCTCTGAACTGTCAGCCTGGCAAAAGCTTCATAATTTTATGGCAGCAGCTTCTAGCTCTTTGCTATTGTATATAATGTTGCAATGCATATCTATCTCTTTGAGTAAATGCTTTTTTAAATATATAGTTTAAGAAGTAAGCACACAGCAATAGAATAGCTGTATCATTTGAAATTTCCACTTTCAGGTGTGTTTTTTTTTTTTTTCCTGAGGAATCTGCACACAGTTTTTTACAGTGGTTGGACCAACTGACATTTCCACTAGCAGAGTACCAGGACTCCCATCTCCACATCCTCTTCAATATTTGTTGTTGATTATATTTTGGACTATAGTCATTCGGATGCATGTGAGTTGATATAGCTTCTTGTGGCTTCACTTTGCATTTTACCAGTAATCAGTGGTGCTGTTGACATTTGTATTTCTTCTTTGGAAAGTCTAATTGGGACTTCTGTCCATTTGGAGATGGAGACATAGGAAAGGGAGAGTGAGAGAGAAAGAGAACACACTAGCAAAGCACTGTTCCAACTAACCATGAAGTGCTACTTATTTTGTCTTTGTTACTCTCATGTGGTGCCAGGGATTGAACCCAGAATCTTGTAGATGTGTAGATGTAAGGCTAACACTGTTCTACTTATTTTCATTTTTTAATTGGATTATTTAGAATTTTTAATTGTTAAAAGATGATCTTACCCCCCACTTTTAAAAACAAATTTGAAGTCTATCTAAAACTAACAAATAGCAAAATGATATTTGCATACATTTGTTTATCACTTCCTTTCAAGTAATAAAAAGAAAAAAGGTATATGAGTGTTTCAGGTAATTTACAATAACTTAGAGATAGTAAAAATTAAAATTATACATTAAATAAGAAAATTTTAAATTTTTATAATTGTAACCATGGGAAAGTAGACATTTTGGAGTAGTGGCCAAGCTATGAACACACTGGTAGAAACATTTCATGTTAAATTGAGTCTGCCTGGTACTGCCGCTCTGTATTGGATTCTGAATAGCATGAACCAAGTTTTAACCAAAGCCTAAGGCATGTTGTCTGACTGTCTTTTTTTCTTCTTTATTTTTTAATAAATATATGTATATATATATATATATATATATATATATATATATATATATATAGACAGAGATATACAAAGAGAAAGATACGGAGTACAGCTCAGCTCTGGCATATAGTGGTACTGGAGATAGAACATGGAACCTTGGAGCCTCAGGTGTGAAAGTCTTTTTGCAGAACCATTATACAGTTTCCTTATCTTTGCTCCCCCCCCCCCACACACACACTATCTTTCATAGAAACTTTCCTTGGTCTTTGATTTTACAGATCTGGATTAGTGGTAATCTCTCAGATTTACTGTGACACCCCCCCATTTCCACTTTAATAATTGAAAAATCAGGAAGGTACAGTTTGCTGCCAGTGTTGAGGGAGAAGGTAGCACCCAGAAAATAGGAGTTGTTACAGGTGTAGGTGGGGCTTTGGCTTTAAAAGGCTTAACCTTTGGGGCTCACTCTCTTTTTCTGGTATTACCATGTGACCAACAGAATGTAAGTCAGTCTCTTTCTCTTTCTTTTTATCTATCTCTCCCTCATGTCCTAACATGATTTTTTTTTTAAATAAAGTTTAATTTGTCTGGATAACATGTTCTCCCATCAATTCTTTGTTGATCAAAATGTGTGATGAATCTTTAGAATGGGGCACAGATGCTGTCTGCCCCCTTTCCCTTTAACACCAGTAAGAATATCTTGACACCAGTCCTTCAGTCCCACACAATTCCTAGAGGATGATGATGAAACCAATCTCTTATGAAGCCTGTCAAGACCATTATCAACCCATAGTCAATCCAATTCCTATAGGCATAAGAGGATCCCTTCTCACTGGCCTCCCTTCTGAGTCTTCCTCTTTCTCCTCTTTTACCTCCTCCATTACTTTAGTCCTTTCCCAGGCCTTGGGATCATGTGATTCCATCAAGATTTCCCCTAGTGAAGTTGAAGCAGAGAAAATCACTTCTAGCCTCTAAGTCTTACATAGGGCAGGTAAAGGACAGTATTTTTGAAGCCCATTGTTAGAGTAGACTCTCATAGGTACAAAACTTTCTCTTGGGAATATTGTCACCATTTTATAGCACAACCGAGTTTTTCTCTATGGATGTAAACTCCCTATGTGTTATCCGAGCTTTGTATTGACTTCAAAAGGCTGGAAGAGGAGGAGGAGATAAGAAAACACGCACCCCAGGAAGCAGCTGGGGGAGCTTTGAAGCTCTATTTGGGTTGAGGGTGGATGTGAGCCCAACAACAATATCTCAGTCAGACTTCCTGTCCCTTCCCTTCTACTATGTACCTTCTTCCCTATGGGAGGCTTCCAGACAATCTACTAAGCCTACAATTTATGAAGAATGGTTTGCGTTATAGAAAAAGACAGTTAAAGTCTCTTTCATATCAGTTACACAATAAGGCCTCTGACCAAACATTGCATTTATATTCAGTTTCTTAAAAGAACACGTATAATATGTGCTACAAAGGGATATCCGGGCTTTCTGTTTTGTGGATGTAACAAGAAAAACCTAAAATCTATAGATACTTCTCCTTCTATAATGCCTTCCATCTGGTGGCTCATAGTGCAAGTTTAAAGGGAAACCGTGCACTTGAGTAAGATGTGTTTTAATAAAAAGATTCTAACAGAAAGTCAGTGAGAAGCCGGGATGGCGGAGCACTTGACTGAGCACACACATTACCATGTGCAAGGACCTGGGTTCAGTCCCCACCTGCAAAGGGAAATTTCATTAACAGTGAAGCGGGGCTGCAGGTCTCTCTCTTTCCTTATCTCCTCTCCCTCAGTTTTGCTGTCTTATCAAATTTAAAAATGCAATTTAAAAAAAAAAATTTTAAGTCAATGAGAGTAAAACTTGATGATGACATTTTCTAACTGACTTTGGAATAAGCTATTTACCAAAAAGCAAAAATATCTTTCAATTTTTTCTGATAGTTATGTGTTCACTGGGAATTGATAAGAGTGAGATGCTTCACATACTCAAGTGAAAGAAAAATCACAATTGTCTGCCTCACCTTTAAGGGGCAATAGCTCTATTTCTCTCTGGGTATATTCCTTTCTGTTTTTTGTTCAGGCCACTTTCTGACTTGATCTCCCTAAATATCCAAATTGCCAGAAAGAAGAAATCAGATTAATGTCAAGTCACCACTATGACTGTTCAGGCAGGGTCTTTGTAACTCAGCCAGGCCCTGTGGGATGCTCCAGGGCCAGCCTGCAGGGTCCTCCCTCAGGGTAAGAGCCTCACAGTCACTTGTGCTGACAGGGTTTCTGAGTAGTTAACACCTCCTCACCTGAGCCTCTGTTGGTATGCTTCTAATTCTGCTTCTAAAAACCCCTTCTATTTCATTTGGTTTAATCCCCCCTGCTTAACACTGCATTCTATTTACATAACTACTGTATTCTGTTTACATAACCACTGCATGGCATTGGTTTAATCCCCACTGGTTCATGATGTCTTTTTGCTCTGCCCCCTCTCCTTGTCACACCCTGATTTTCACCAGTCACTTTTCTCTCCACCCTCTCTATGTCACATCCTGTTCACACCCTACTTGGAAAGTATATATAAGGACAGCATTGTTCGTTTTAATTTAGTTTAGTTTAGTTTTAGCATAGCTTGGCTTAGATTGTGCTGCGTTCTACATGAATAAAGAGATACTGCGTACAGCTCAACCATGAGTCCTGGGTCATCTGTCTCCTGTCAGTGAAGTTCAGCCTGACAGGCCTCAGGCACTCAAGAGGTCTGAACAAAGGCCTGTTCTCCTCAGAAGGGACTGTGGGCTGGCAGAAACCTGTTGCTCATCAAATCAGATAATTTATCTATCACATCAGAAACCTGAAGTGCAGGCAGGTGTGTGACTCTCCTACTATTCGTCTAAAGACACGGAACTCTGTATTCCATTCTATCTTGACTGAATTAAACCATCAAGAGGAGAAGCTAGAGTGACAGCAGCTATTATCAGGGCTAGTGGAGGGCCAGATTGGAGGTTAGGACAACATTGTGATTCTCTAAATTAATTTACAGAGGAACTCTGGTGTGTTTGTGTGGGGGTGGGGGGTGGGGAGGACAGGGGATGAGGGCACTGAGGGATTAAATTACGTTTGAAAAAGCACAAGTGCTGAGGTGAAGTAGTTTCTCTTCAAGAAGTAAAAATGCAAAGAACATGCTTCTCTGTCACTCCCAAAGTTTGACAATCCAAAAGAGCAGCAAAAACTAAGGTGAAACCCAAACACTATGGATTTATGCTCTGGCTTCATAGAAAAGCTGACAGTTTCCATCAGTTTTTTTTTTTTTCCTATCTGCAAGAAATATACTTAGTGAAATATCACTAAGCACAACTAGAATAATTTTGCCAAGATGATATCGGAGTTAGAAATAAGATTTCTGTTACTAAAAATTTAAATTTGCTATTTTTGTGGATATATTTTATCACATTTAAAGGAAGAGTTGGATTGCCTAAAAAAGATCAGTAATACTTTTTTTTTTTAAAGTAAACATACAATTTCTGGAGATTGTCACCTTTATTACAAAAACTAACATCTTATATGAATGAGGTAACATTTCAGAGGGTATTGGCAAAAATCAATTAAATCCTATATACACAATTCTGCTATGTGCAACATACAAATAAGTATGAATGAGAACAGATTTCTTACCATTCATTCCACATAGTTTGATATTGGAAGGGGGACCATAAATTCATCTATTAAGAGAAGAATGTCTTCCTATTTCTCTCCCTCACTTCCGCTTCCTTATCACCCTCATGAGGCCAAGTTCATTACATTCCACACACATATACACAAAGAAAATTCCATAACAGAAAATGATTTTTTAATTTGTTCATCCAAAGCACCTCACTTTGAAAGTGCTTTCACAAAGTCAATATCTGACCATATAGGATTTACTACTGCCTATCTCAAGAATAAATAGATTTTCCCTGTCTTCAGTGGAGCAAAGTCTTTTCTGCTGTGAAGTTCTCCTTGATTTTTCATCCCAATGTTGTCACCTCTCTTGTGCTACCATATATCTTGTTTGTTCTTCTCTATTGGCACTCACTGAAATAGATCATGCTAGCTCTTATTTCCCTCATAGAGATCTCTCTTCAGTTCTTTGGCTTTGTTTACCCCCCCCCCCCCCTGTAAGCTCCTCAGGAGCAAGAAATAAGTCTTGATGTGCTTTATATCCCCAGCACCTAGCATGATGCCAGGCACAAAACAGAACCTCATTAATAGGTGAAGAGTAAGGAACTATTCCAGCTGCAAAGCTCTAATGCACACCTTCCCAGGCTCCGTCAGTGTGTCCTGGTGTCACTGCATGTTATTTAAATCTCTCTGGCTGGTGACACCCAAGAAACAAACATATAATGCCTGGGCCTTATCCTTTTAGGAAGAAATGGGCCCTGGCCACGCTGCTGACAAAAACAGAGCTGTAGTGCTCTATGGCTCTCCAAGTGAGAGACTCCTAAGAGCCTCCTGCTGAGAAAGCCAAGGCTAGTAGCCATCCTGGCAGTCATTGTCATCTTGGTCCCCAGTGGGCTTGTTGTGCTGGGCATCTGCTGTCAGCTTCCTGCTTTCTCTCTCTGCCATCTTGGATTGACCCTCCTCTTCGCTGCTGGAAGTGCTCTCAGTGGAGCTGCTGTCTTCCTGGGACTGGCTGCCGCTGTTCCGGGAGTCACTGCCATCTTCTCCATCCTGCACAGACCTGCTCTCATCACTCTGGCTCTCATTGGAGGCGCTATGGGACTGGAGGCTCTCCTGGCTGGAGCTGCTGTCCACCCCAGTGGACTCCGAGCTGTCCTTCGAATCCCTAAGGGTCTCGTTGGAGTCACTATTGGCTGGCTCCTCCCTGGACCAACTTTTTGAGTCAGAGGGCAAGTTCAGGTTGTCCTCTTCACTGGACTGGCTCTTATCCCGGCCTTCCGAGTGACTGCCATCTGGGCTGTCTCCCCTGGACTCACTCACAGTACCCTCCTGGAACTCACTGCTGCTCTCTTGAGAGGGTGGGTCCCCCTCTTGGCTGGACTCACTGCTGGAGTTGGGGAGGCTCTGACTGTCTTCCTGGGACTGGCCTTCCTGGCTGTCTTCTGGGGAGTCACTCTCACTGTCTTCCCTGGACTGGCTAAGGCCAGACTCCCTGGAGTGGGAGCTTTCTGTGGAGTGGCTCTGGACTTGCTCCTCCAAAGTGTCAGCATCACCCAGCTCACCTCTAGCATCCTCCTGGGAAACACGGGACTTTCTGGGGAAGGGCCTGCTGGGATGCCCCACCGACTGGCTGTGGCCTGAGTCCCCAGGCCCCTTGTGTTCCTCACTGTTCCCTCTCAATTCCTTGGAATGGATGCTGGCACTGTCCACCCTGGAGTGGCTTCTCTCACTCCTAATGCTGTCTGGGTCGTCACTCTGCATTCCTTCATCGTCAAACTCTGCGCCATCTCCATGGCTGCTGTCCCCATCACTGATGCCACCCACCTGCTGCTCTTCGCTCTCACTGTCTTGAGTGGAGCTGCCTCCCCCTGGCCTGCTGTTCACCTCGCCCTCACTGTCAAGGTCCCTGCTCTCGCTGGTGGTGTCCTGGGTGCTGTCTTGCCTGGACTCAGTGCTATCAGTTGAGTCCTCTTCACTCCCAAGTACAGAGTCTGCTCCTTGTCCCTCTTCTGGTCCTGGACTATTGTCTTCCTCACTGAAGGTATCGTCTCCACTGTCATCTTCTTCATTGTCTTTGTCATCCCTTCCTCTGCTCCTGGAGAGGCCACCAACAGGTTGGTACTGAGACTCATGGTCACCAAGACCCTCCTCTGACTCGGTGCTGTCACTGAGGTCTTCGTTTGTCTGGAGTTTAGAGTGAAAAGACATGATCAGCACCCCAGGGCCTGGCTTAGAGGGGTAAACTATCTAGACTGTGTCTGTTCTGCTTTCCCTATGCCCTTCCTCTCCAACCATGGTTACTTTTGTCTTTTCTTTTTCTTTTCTTTTTTTTTTTTCTGGTCTCCAGGGTTACTGCTTGGGCTTGGTGCCTGCACTATGAATCCACTGCTCCTGGAGGCGATTTTTTCCCCTTTGTTGCCCTTGTTTATCATTATTGTTGTTGTTGTTGTTATTGTTATTGTTGTTGTCATTGCTGTCATTGTTGCTGGATAGGACAGGGAGAAGTGGAGAGAGGAGGGGAAGACAGAGAAGAGGAGAGAAAGATAGACACCTGCAGACCTGCTTCACCACGTGTGAAGCAGACCCCCCTCCCCCTCAGGTGGGGAGCTGGGGGCTCAAACTGGGATCCTTACGCCAGTCCTTGAGCCTCGTGCTCCACCATGGTTATTTTTGTTGCTCAATAATATCTGCACCAGAGTTTCCAGGGGAGAATGAGGATTAGAACTCAGCTGTTCCATTATCCATGGGCACAATTTACTCAGTATTGCTAAAGTTTTCTCTAGGGTTAAATAGACATATGCCATCCCCTCCACAGAGGACCTGCTACCCCAATTTGAGAGCTCAGAAGGCACTGAGGCAGTAAATTACAATACCCCCAGGGGAGGAAAAAGTGTGTCCCCCAAGTCTATGCTTATAAATATCTAGACTGTTACTCTCACTAAGCATTTGTCAGTGGAATTTTTTTTTTAAACCTAAAATTCATCTTCCCACTCTGTTAAATACAGAAAGCTCTGAGCCGAAGCTTCAGGGAGAAATCCTATCACTACAATCTTGGTAGCCTCATAAGATGAACTGGATAAAAATGATAGATCAATTAAGAAAGTAATAGCACATAGTCTTACAAAAAAAAATTTTTTAAAGAAAGTTTGTTTTTTATTCAGTCGGCTTTGCTCATCTCCAGGACTCCAGGAGGAGCTATTTAAAAGAGCACATCCTTACTAGAACTACAGTTCCCTAGGACTCCCTGTCTTTCCTTCAATAGGAGGCTGATATGCAGGAGGAAGTCACTAGGCCCAGCAAGTCATTCATTCTAGTGTTCCCACTGCCATTTGCCTGACTGGAGTCATTCCACCTGTCAAAGCAACATTCTAGACTGATGAGAGAGCTACTGGGCAAACGCTAGAAGAAGAAGAAGAGAGCTACTGTTTATCCAATGGAGTCTGTGATCATTTGTGTGGGTGCATGTGTGAGCACGTGCTTGTGTGTTTACAAACTAAGAGGAGAACTTCCAGCCACGTGTGTGTGTGTGTGTGTGTGTGTGTGTGTGTGTGTGTGTGTGTGTGTGTCCTGACCTTGGTGATAAACATAGAATGAACAACATCCCCACATCAAAATTTCCAGCTCCTTTTCCCTCCTCTTATTTTATGGAACCACTTAGTAAACATAACCAATGGTTAGGAAATAATATATTTAGGATGGTTTCTAGGTAATTTCACCCATCACCATTTCCTCCCACCCCTAAGAAGTCTGCAAAAGTAAAAAGGGGCCAGTTAAAGTTACCTGCTCCTCAGAGCTAAGTTTACTCTCTTCTGATGACTCACTGCTCTCCTAAAAGGAAAGAAGACAAGGTTTATTTTTCCTTTCTGCCATTTCCAAGGGCACGCAGGGGGGGGGGGGGTGTACAGAGACGGAGAGGGAGAGGGAGAGAGAGATGAGCTGTTTGTGGTTTGATTGACTACTTCCCAAATGACTCGTTCCCAAATGACTCGAGGTTATATGGAGAGTGTGAGAGTGACTTCATGAGGTGTTTATGACAAAAACATTTGAGACAGTTACCAGAGGTGGTGCTGGAGTCTGAGCCAGAGAACCCTGGGGGGGGGAAAAAGGAAAACCAGTTACTTGTTTGCAAATGGATGATGCTAGTGCAAATGTTTCGAATATGTTAGTTGTGTTTTTCTAGTTTCCTGACATGTATTTTCTATTTACCTATTTAGTGATGACATTTTGGTGAAATTGTTAAAAATTGACCCTAGGTCCACACTCCTAGAGGGTTAAAAAATAGGAAAGCTATCAGGGAAGGGGATGGAATATGGAGTTCTGGTGATGAGAACTGTGTGGAGTTGTACCCCTCTTATCCTATGGTTTTGTCAGTGTTTCCTTTTCATAAGTAAAAATTTTTTTTTTTAAATGAGTGTGAGAGAACTGGTGGCCTAAAAAGTTCTTGTAGCACAAAAGACCTAGATTTTTAGAATTCTGCTATTTCTCACAGATAAAATATACTTTAAAAAATATTTTATTTATTTATTCCCTTTTGTTGCTCTTGTTGTTTTATTGTTGTAGTTATTATTGTTGTTGTTATTGATGTCATTGTTGTTGGATAGGACAGAGAGGAATGGAGAGAGAAGGGGAAGACAGAGAGGGGGAGAGAAAGACAGGCACCTGCAGACCTGCTTCACCACCTGTGAAGTGACCCCCTTTCAGGTGAGGAGCCAGGGGCTTGAACCGTGATCCTTATGCCTGTCCTTGCGCATTGTGCCACGTGCGCTTAACCCGCTGCACTACCGCCCGACTCCCTAGATAAAATATACTTTCTTTGAAGCTGGTTACTCATACAAAGTTTAGAGGAAATGCAATGTAGGGGTAAGTGCATTGGACACAAGACCCAGGTTAAAGACTCAACTCATGGGTTTTGGTTTAAGTTTTGGTTTTGACAAGCAGCTGCCCTGGAACTAGTGCTGAGCCATAAGTGTTGCAGAAACCCTTTAACTCGGGTAATTTGGGATGATTAGACACTCTCTGTGAATTTGGACAATTGAGTTCACCTGTCTGTTGTCTGTTTCTTATTCATAAATTTAAAAATGAGCACCCACAGGATTGGTACAGAGATGACAGTTCCTGGGAATTCTCCCATGTGGTGGAAACTAGAGAAATAGTCCATTTTGAGAGAATTGTCTTTATAAAATTTAATCAGGGTCAAAATTGAATTTAAAAAGTCATTAAAACTCTCTTGTGGGGAGAATACAGATCCATGAAGGATGATAAATGACTTAGTGGGGGTTGTATTGTTAAATGGGAAACTGGGGAATGTTATACATGTACAAACTATTGTATTTACTGTTGAATGTAAAACATTAATTCCTCAATAAAGAAATAAAATAAAAAATTAAAAAAATAATAAAAAACCTCTCTTGAAGAGTTCAAGAGGTGGTACAGTGAGTAGGGCATGGGATTTATATACATGATGTCCTGAGTTCAATTACCAGCTTTCTGGCTTCTGGTTCTATATCAATCAATCAATCAATCTATCTATCTAATGTTAATAAATAAATAAAGAGCTTTAAAAAAAACTGTCCTGGAGCCAGGTGGTGGTACACCTAGTTAAGTGCACACATTACAGGCTACAAGGACCCAGGTTCAAGGTCCTGGTCCCCATCTGCAAGGAGAAAGCTTCACAAGTGGTGAAGTAGGGCTGCAGGTATCTCTGTCTCTCTCCCTCTCTGTCTCCCCATTCTCTCTCAGTTTCTCTCTGTCTCTATTCAATAATAAATAAATAACTGTTTTGAAACACATAAGGTCACCAGTATTGAAATCCAAAGCTAGTCTGAGGAGGTGGCATAGCTAGTGCTGCTCTCACCTCTCTTTATCCCCCCTTCTCTCTCTCATAAAATAAAGCAGTCCTTTCAAATGCAACATCTAACACTTAGAGTGGGAATTTTTCTCACTTCCTTTGATCTCACCCTTCTGGGTGAGCAGGATGAAGCCCCAAGCCCCATGTGACTCAAAGCCACTGAGCAAAAAGAGCAACAGATGTGAATACCCACATTGCCAAAGAGTGGGGTGAAGAGAGGAGCATCTGTCAATATGTCTTCAGCAAGCCTCCCACAAGGGAGGTCTATAATCCCTGAAGCCTTTGCCCTGTGTCATTGCAGACAAACACAATGACAACCCCTCTCCAGTTGGTTATTATGAAATTCAGGTGGGGATGGGAGCAAGGCTTTGGTACTTCTCTTAAGTCGAGGCTAGACTTGAGGATGTTTGTGGCACCCCCTGGGCATCTGGCTGAGTGACAAGGACACTAGCTGCTCAGTGAGGACTCTGTTGAAGGCTCCTATGCTAAAGCCTGTGTCTACTCTAGCCTCAGGCAGGGGCAAGGCTCCATGTCAGGCCTAACAGTTTCCTGTCACCCTCTACAGCTTAAGCCCTGGCTCTATCATATGCAAAAGCCAACAAACAATAAGTGATACAGTGAACAAAAGACTCTAATTGATTCCACATGCCCCCAAAACATGTGTCAGTACACCACATCCTTCCTCTACTGCAGTCCATTTTGCCCTTGCCTACTTCCTCTCACCCCTACCTCTCTTTAGCAAACCCAGTCTCCCTCAGACTAATTCTGAGAACTTGCGGGGCTGCCCCCTTCTAGTCCTGAGAGGACTAGACTAGAGGATGTGAATTCTGGAGTCAGAGTGGTCTAGGCTCCAAGCAGGATCTAACACTTACTAACCATAAAACCTAAGCAGACCAGGCTACTCAACTCTCTGTGACTCAGTGCTCTCAGTTATAGGATGAGAGCAAAATCCCACTGGATTGCTATGCAGACTTGAGAGACTTTTTACCCATAAAGTACACAGAACCGTAATGCCTAGCAATGCTTGGAACTGGTTGAGTGAGCAGTGACTGTGATATTCAGAGTCAATACTCAGTAAGACTTAGCTGCCATTCTGAGGACTCTGGTTCCTCTCTTCTCTCTTCTCACCTTCAGGGATGTCACTTCCTGAATATCACAGACCTCCACTGCAGCAGACCTCCAGTGCTCATCTCTATGGGCAGTTTTTGTCATTATCAACCACCTCCTTCACAGGCATTGTGAAATAGACCTCAGGAACAGGATGCTTTCTCACCAGACTATACTAGCTGGCTAGAATTTAAGCATTATGTGAACTAAGCTTCGTCTGTTTTTTTTTTTTTTAATATATTTTTAGGGCTGGGGAGACAGCATAATGGTTCTGCAAAACATTATTTTTACATGACATTGGCTTGCAATATTAGAAGATTTCACATCACAACTTTCCACAACTTCCATCAAGAGTTTATATGTTACAATGCTCAAGGATCCAGATTCAAGCCCCCCATTCCTACCTGAAGAAGGAAAGCTTCACATCTTTCTTTCTCCCTGTTCCCCCGACCCTCTCAATTTCTCTTGCTTTCTCTACCTAACAAATAAATGTATAAAATATAACTTAAAAATAAAGTCCTTAAAATAAATTCTCAGGGGCTGGCCAGTGGCACACCTAGTTGAGTGCACACATTACTATGAGCAAGGGTTCGAGCCCCTGCAGGAGGGAAGCTTCTTGAGTGGTAAAGTATGTCTACAGGTGTCTTTCTTTCTTTCTCTTCCTCTCAAACTCTCCTACCCTCTCTATGCTACCAAATAAAATAGAAGTAGATAAATAAATAAATAAAGGGAGTAAGTGGCCACCAGGAATAGTAGATTCAAAGCACCAGCACTGAGCCCCAGTGATAATCTTGGTGGTATTTAAAATAAATAAATAAACTTATGCCACTAGGCTTTCTTAAACAAACTAGAAATTATAACTTTCATTATCTACATTGTAGGTTATCAATGTGTTCATGAAATCATTAGCCATTTCAGCATTTAAAATGGGGCCACCTTGCTCTACTGACACAGATGAAAACCTTTGTATTCTTATTTCTACTCACCTTCCATTCTTTAGAGCTTTCATACTCAGTATTCTGGTACCTGGCCACCTGTAAAGTTTAATAGACATGGTCAGCCCAGGGTAATTGTCAAAGCAGCATCCATGAATGAACACTTTACATTCTCTGGAGTATGCTACAGATGCCAGCAGAATTGCTGGAAGTCTGACTGAAAGATATTGGGATGCCCCTCACCTAAATGAAGCTAGTCTAGGGGCCAGCTTCTGCTCCCAGTGGAGTGCACACATTACCATGCACAAGGATCTAGGTTCAAGAACTTGTTCCCCACCTTCAGGAGGGGAGTTTCATGAGTAGTGACGCAATGCTGTAGGTATTTCTCTTTCTTCCTACCTCCAACTTCCCTCTCAATTTCTTTCTACTTCTATCAAAAAGAAAGAAAAAAAAAAAGAAAAAGTAAAAGACCACCATGAGTAGTGGATTTGTGTATAGGCCCTGAGCTCCACTGATAACCCTGGTGGAAAAAAAAAAAAAAAGAATATCATTCCAGAGAGTCAAGACCAAGGTACAATCTAGAATTGACATTTCCAGCAAAGCCCTGGCTGAATCTGAGACTGCTATCCAGGGAGGACACTTTGAGAACCACCGCTCACGAGCAAGAAAAATAATGAGAAACACAACTATTGGCATAATAAATCAAAACTCATATTTTAAAGAAAACAGCTTCTGATGCAAATACCACCTTCATTTGACACGAAGATACCAGATACCTTAGCCTGTAGCCAGTGAAAATTACAGGGTTTTAGATATAATGTTTGTCACCACCCCTACCACCCCCTTTCATACGTCTACCCTGATACTTAACCGGGAGAGCACAGGACAGTCCCCACAGAAGCAGGAGCAAGACACTGGTCCTCATAGCCAGATGTGGCATGCCTCCCTGTGATGAAGGACAGGAAACGTCTTCTTCTCTGTGGAAAAAAAAAAAAAGAGGGTCAACATTTTCGCGTCTCCTTCCTATTCAAAGGAATTGTTCATCCCAATATCCATCAGCTGATGGATGGAGAAACCAAAGGTACTATTTATGTCAAATGAAGTACCAGTCATATGGCTGACAACATATACATATACTACATTTACATATGGCTCAAATGCATATTACAGTTTTGTTTTGTCTTTACTGGGGCTTTGTCACTCTGACTTGACGTGACCTTTTTAGACAGAAAGACAGAGACAGAGAGGGAAAAACACCACAGCACTGAAACTTCCTCTAGTGTGGCGAGGGCAGGTCCACAGCTGAGTCATGTACATGACAAAGCATGAGCCCTGTCCAGGTGAGTTCTCTCGCTGGCTCTTGTACAGGAATTTTTATTTTATTTATTTACTTGTTTGTTGCCATCAGGGTTATTGTTATTGCTAGTGCCTGGTGCCAGCACTACAAATCCAATGCTCTTGGTAGCCTTTTTTCCTTTCTAGTTTTTATTTGACAAGACAGAGAGAAAATGAGAGAGCAAGGAGAGAAACAGACATCTGCAGACTTGCTTCACCAGTCATGAAGCATGCCCCTGTAGGTGGAGAGTGAAGGCTCGAACCTGGGTCCTCCTTGCACATGGTTAATGTGTGTGCTCAACTGGGTACACCACTGCCCGGCCCCCAAGGAATTTTAAAAACATTGTACTCAATGAAAGAAGCCAGATGGACACAAAAGATGGCGATGATTCCACTCCTATGAGTTTCCCAAGTAGGCAAATGTATAGAGTCAAAAAGCAGCTAAAATGCAGGGCAAATATGCTGACCCATCCTAAGAAAGACAAAAAAGAAAGAAAAGTATACATCGTTGATTCCACTTACAAGACAGGGCATTTGCCTTCACACTTGTGCACTCACACGCACATGTGTCTTGCCACATCCATTTTGCTTTGCCTTTTTTCCTCTTAGTCTGTAAGAGATGCCCTACAGAAATGGTCATAGTACAGCTCCCAAACGTTCTTCGCATCTACCAGGCTGTGCTTAGCCATATGTCATCCATGATCAGACCAGCCTCCAAGTCCTGAAGAATCTGGAGTAAGACTCATGCCTAAAGTATATTTGTGAATCCTGAGATCCTCCTACCAAGTCAAACCACCTTGTGCCAGAGGGTGGCTTCATTTCACACTTGGAGGATGGGTGGTGTGGAGAACAATATGTTCTGCATTTAAAAATAGATGTGCTAGATGCTGGCGTAGAAAAGTTAAGTAACTGAATTAAAGAGCAAATAATCTGCCCTGCATTCAGAAACCCAAACAAGTGGCTTCCCTGAGAGCCTTGTCAGGTGGACTGCCCTTTGCTTTGTGATAAACTCTGCAGTTATAACTCAAGTTTCACTGTCATTGATTTCTTTTTCAATTGTGTATATGTTATGTAAAAGGACCCAGGTTGTCAAGGAGAGTGCTCTGCAGAGGACTTCACAGGGATGTGAGAAATTGTACCTGTGTGTCAACAGTTGCACTGTAAACTATTAATCCCTCCAACAATTAAAAAAAAATAATATTTATGAAGAGAGAGAAAAAAACAATAAGGTTTAAGCCAGTGATTCTCAGCCCTGGTGCTATATGAGTGTTATCAGAGGATATTTAAAAACATACACACAAACTCCCATCACAGAGCCATAATGCACTTTATTTTTTTTTAATTTTTTAATATTTATCTATTTATTTATTCCCTTTTGTTGCCCTTGTGGTTTTTGTTGTTGTTGTTGTCGTCATTGTTGGATAGGACAGAGAGAAATGGAGAGAGGGGAGGAAGACAGAGGGGGAGAAAGACAGACACCTGCAGACCTGGTTCGCCACCTGTGAAGTGACTCCTCTGCAGGTGGAGAGCTGGGGCTTGAACTGGGATCCTTATGCCGGTCCTTGAGCTTTGTGCTACAAGCATAACCCACTGCACTACCGTCTGACTTCCTATAACACACTTTAATAGGGGTGGACACATGGACACAGGCATAGGTTTGTTTCCAAGTGATTTTGACCTCTGATCAAAGCCATAAGAGCACATGGCTCAAGCCTGGGGAGTCAGCATAATGGTTTTGCAAAAACACTTTCATGCCTGAGCCCCCAAGGTCCCTAGCACCACCATAAGCCAGAGCTGAGCATTGCTCTGATTAAAAAAAAAAAAAATTGATGTAGTCCCATTGGTTTGTTTCTGCTTTAGTCTTCCTTGCAATTGGGTTTGATTCATCAAAGATATCTTTGAGGTGTAGTTGGGAAACTGTTTTACCAATGTTTTCCTCTAAGTATTTGATAGTTTCTGGTCTAACATCCAGGTCTTTGATCCATTTGGAGTTGTTTTTTGAAATATGTACCTGAAAGCAGAAGTACACTAGAGTTTGCAGTGAGTACCCCCCTAACACTTCCTCTCCACTATTCCAAGCTTTGGGTCCATGATTGCTCAACAATTTGTTTGGCTGCGTATGTTAACTCTCTTTGCAGTCACCAGGTTCCAGATGTCATCAGGATGCCGGCCAGGCTTCCCTGGACTGAAGACCCCACCAATGTGTCCTGGAGCTCTGCTTCCCCAGAGACCCACCCTACTAGGGAAAGAGAGAGGCAGACTGGGAGTATGGACCGACCAGTCAACGCCCATGTTCAGCGGGGAAGCAATTACAGAAGCCAGACCTTCTACCTTCTGCAACCCACAATGACCCTGGGTCCATGCTCCCAGAGGGATAGAGAATGGGAAAGCTATCAGGGGAGGGGGTGGGATATAGAGATTGGGTGATGGGAATTGTGTGGAGTTGTACCCCTCCTACCCTATGGTTTTGTTAATTAATCCTTTCTTAAATAAAAAAGAAAAAAAAGAAAGAAAGAAAGAAAGAAAGAAAGAAAGAAAGAAAGAAAGAAAGAAAGGAACACCACTCAGTACTCTCTGAAGATGCTGAATAACTCTGACAGACTGGGCTCCAGAAGTCATCTGACCTTGGCTTTAATGTATTCAAGAAAGTAATAGTATTCTTAAGGTAAGGAGATAAAGAATGTTCCTACAATTCAAATGGCAAACAGAACCTCTGTCTGCTCTGACATCTCACACTATCTCTCTTCAAGATGATTATTCATCCTTCTTAGCTGCCCATGCATTTTATTTTTCTTTCCAAGAGTTACTGGGACTCTGTGCCTGCACAACTCCACATTCTTGGTGGTACTTTTCTTTTTCTTATAGAGGATGAGAAATAGAGAGGGAGAGGCAAAGAGAAGCAGAGACACCTGCAGTGTTGCTCCACTGCTCTTGAAGCTTTTTCCTTGCAGAAGGGGGCCAGGAGCTTAACCCCCCTGGGTCCTCTTCCTTGGCAACATGTGCACTGTGCACTCTGCTGGGTGGCCCACCACTCAGCTCCTATTTCTCGTTGTTCAAATCAAAAGAAAAAAAGATATGAAAATGCTCAGCTGCAACTAAAACCAGCCTAATGACACAAAAAGTGCTCCTAAAAGAAACCATAATACCTCATCTCCAAAAATACACCTTTCATATTATTATTATTATTATTTTAACTGAAAGCATTTGTTTTCACACAAGTGAAAACAAAGAGACAAAACTCAACACTTGAAACCCCCCCCTCCCTGGACCAGGAAGAAGGAAGACAATCTTAAACTTGATTGGGGGAATGAAGGCTGAGGTAAATCAGTACTAAGCAACTATCTGAAGCTAGCCCTTGTCCTCCCAGTCACTTGCTCACGGTTTCCAGCCCCCAGCCCATGCCCTTTTGCTTGTTCATTCTTCACAAGTATATTCAATAGTTTCACTTATTTAAGTAGAATAAAAACTTCCTGCTCTGGTGACTTCTTCAGATCTTCATCCTTTTATAAAATTTTCCACTTGAAGGTAAAATTTTAATAAAATCTGTATGTCTGTAAGCTGGGTGGTGTCTTGCTGGTAGAGCACATGTGTTCCCATGCATGAGGACCCAGGTTCAAATCTCCAGCCTCCACCTGCAGGGAGGAGTTTCACAGATGGTAGAGTAGTGCTGCAAATGTCTCTCTGTCTCTCTCTCTCTTCCCTTCCCCCCCTTTCTTTATTCTTTTTGACTCTCACCTCTATCAAAATGAGAGAGAAAGGGAGAAATGGTCATAGGGAATGTTGGAGTCATAAAGGCACCAAGCCCAGTGAGATAGCTAAAATAAAACTTGTATGTTTGTTCCTGTTAAGCTATTTTATGTCAGTTTAATTTTGAAACCCAGAAGGACACTCTAAGAAAACATGGGCATCATAATAAAAACATTTTTTTTATTTCCCAAGTTCATTTTTCAAAGTTATCTTCATATATTTATTGGATAGAGATAGCCAGAAATTGAGAGGAAAGGGGGGCGATAGAGAAGGAGAGAGACAGAGCGATACCTGCTGCCCTGCTTTACCACTCATGAAGCTTTCACCCTGCAGGTGGGGACCAGGAGTTTGAACCCAGGTTCTTGCACACAGTAATGTATGCACTTAACCAGGTGCACCACTGCCCAGTCCTTCAAGTTCATTTTTAAAAATATTTTATTTATTTATTAATGAGAAGGATAGGAGAAAGAATCAGACATCACTCTGGTACATGTACTACCAGGGATTGAACTTAAGACCTCATGCTTGAGAGACCAATGTTTTATCCACTGTGCCACCTCCCGGACCACTCAAGTTCATTTTTAAAGGAAAGAATACTTTACCTAAAATATGGTTCTCTCAAAGTACCTGCATGCCAAAGTCAAATGAAAATTATTTGCAAAGTGAAATTTCAGTACACCTATAATTATTCTTACATGTAGTAGCGACAACAGGGTGATAATCTCATGAAGTGCTGAAAACCAGCGAATATACTAGACTTGATAAGAGACCAATGAGTATGGATGTCTCCTCTTGTATTTTCTTATGCCTCCCTAGTATCTAATAATTATTTTGGACAAAAAAAAAAAAGCCTGAAGAGATGCTGTACACTGATGAATACTGTTGCTGCTGTTTACAAAGAAACTGTGGTTCAAGATTTTTTGGGGACGGAACATTAAGAGTCAAAAGAAAGATGCACGGATTTACTCATTATTCTAGAAATACCTTTTGGTACCTTGACCTCAAGCAGTAATTTTCAGAATGGCAGTCAAATAAGAGACCCCTCTGGTCCTGAGAGCTGAAACAGCCTTACAAAGAGTCTAGTCCACTGCCTTAGACAAATGAAAATCAGATCCAAAGCCTTGCACTAGGTTCTTATTTGTATTTTATAAGATTAACTATACTTTCTTGAAGTATAAATCCAAATGAGAGATAACAAACATTTTTTGTTAACTTTATCTTCCAGTCTAAAAATATCAAAAGTAAACATAAAATGACCTGGGACCCCAGGCTACTCTTCAGTGAGTGGTGGAGCTCATTGCTGCATGTACTTGCTATCATTCTAGTTTTTTAAAGAGATATCAATTTTCTTTTCTAAATATTTTATTTATTTATTAGTGGATAGATACAAATTGAATTTATTAGTGGATAGAGACAAATAGCGAAATTGAAAGGGGAGGGGGAGAAAGGGAGAGACAGAGATACCTGCAGCCCTGCTTCACCACTAGTGAAACTTTCCCCTTACAAGTGAGGATCAAGGACTTCAACCTGCATTCTTGTGCACTATAACGTGGGGGCCACTGCCTGGCCCCCTTGCTGGCTCTATAACAGCATGGGGAAAAAAACCCACAAAAAGACCGCCCACCCTGAGCCCCACTGCTCTGGAAGGCAAAGGACATATGAAGACTTTCAGGCTCCCTGAATTGTCTCCCCAGAGTTGACAAGATACAAAATGTTTGGGATAAGAGAAAGAAATTGCAGTCTCCTCTCTGCCGTCCCCGCCCCCCTCCACATGTAAACCTCAATTGTAGCCAGAACTTTTTGGTATTCTCAAAAAAAGAAACTTGTTCCAGAATTTCCACAAAGAAAAAGTTCAGTCAGAAAATACATCATCTTGGGCTACTTCACATAGATAGTGGGCTGCTTTTGCCATGTGTGAGACCTAAGTTCAAGTCTGGCCCCATCACATTGAAGGAAGCTTCAGCGCTGTGCAGATATAGCTGAATCTTCTTTAATATAAATGAATTAAATAAACCAAAAGAAGGGGGGGAAACTACAGGTTCACTTTATCATTTAATTTGCTTACTTTTGACTCAGTGTTTTTATACTTAGTAATTCTAACGCACCAGGTATCACTCATCAGCAATCAGTAGGTTTCTAGTCAATCTATTGAATGAGCTACTCTTGTAGGTGCCGAGCAGACTACAATGTGTAGTACTACTAATAACATGCTATTTTCCAAAAGTCACCTTCATTAGCTAAAGTTATTTTTATTACCA